>NC_057804.1:18583296-18872170 GCF_018294505.1 Triticum aestivum | reverse complement strand
GAGGGGGCTAAAAACAACATTTGAATGTACATAGTACGAGACTTAATATCGATGTTTCAATTCGGTGTACATTGTAAGATTTGAACCGAGGACCAGGCATGCGGGTAATTATTTCGAATTCGTGCCATACTAAGTTTCGAAAAGTTGACATTGGCTCAATTTGTTGTGCTATTTTGTAGGTCATATGTTTGAATCCATCCAAAAGTTTTCTCACTACCATGGTGTTCATCATATACATATGAATTTGTATTAAAAAAAGTAGCGTGGATACAGTGAAATGCGAAATCCACGTTAGAATTGGAGATCGCTACGTGACACACACTCTAATTCAAATAACTAACTATGTGACACACACTCTAATTCAAATAACTAATTATGTGACACACTCTAATCCACGTTAGTGTGGGTACCATTCCGATTTTTTTCAAATAACGCCTCATTAATTAATTTATAGTACTCCCTCTGTTCACTTTTATAAGACCTTGAAGACATTTCAGACAATGTGCAAAACAATTCATTTTAAGTTGTCTGAAACGACTTACAAAAGTGAACGGATGGAGCAAGGTTGTCAGAATCGTGATTTTGAATCGGATCAGAGCTCTGATGGTAGGATCGCAAATCGTAGAATCTTCACTATCAGGATCGTAGAAACGTAGATTCTATGAAGTAAAATCGTAGAATCAGAGGGGTTAGTTTGGATCGTAAAGTCGTAGAACCGTATAACAGAATCGCAATTCTGACAACCTTGGGATGGAGTATCTCGGAATGACTAATTATTGCAAGGAAAACATGGGCATGGTAATACATACATATTCGTTTGCAAATGAAAGAAGATTCGTTTGCATTCTCAAATGTACGCGCACCAGGCGGACCAGGGTCGTGTCGGGGTGGACGCTGCTTCGGTGCCTTAAAGGCAACCGCCCTTGGGTGACTGACATGTGGGCCAGCCACCTGTTGGGCCCACATGTCATGGAAACAAAGGCAGGTGCCTTAAGGCACCGAAGCATAGTCCTGTCGAGGTGGTCGCGTGTGTCGGACGGACGCGTAGCACCCAGCTACCCACCCACTCCCCCCAAAAAAAGGACGACGGCAATATAAGTTCGTGCTTCCACGTTTCGGATTGAAATATCTGGCAGCCCCAATTCCAGCCCTGCAAAATCTCTCTTCTCCACCGTCCCCTTCCGCGCCCAGATTGCTCAAATCCCTAATTCACCGCCATCCCTCGAATCGCCCCTCGTCTCGTCTCTTTCCCCACCGTTCCCCACCTCTGTGCCGGACGACAACGACGAAGACGACAGTCGCGCTTGACCACCGCACCGGAGCTACCTCATCTACGCCCTCGTCCACCGCACTGGATGGTCCACCGACAACGTCGGCCGCCGCAACCGACGTGCCTCACAGACACCGAGTTCCACCGCATCAGGTGCGCTTCACCGATGCCGTCTCCCAGCTCACCGGGGCTACTTCACTGAGCACATCGTCGCACCTCCGCCCCCCGAGGCCGTTGGGGCTTCACCAACGGTCTCATCCACCGCATCGTAGCGCTCCGCTGCCACTCAAGATCTGCATCCGTGCGCGGCCAGCCAACGCTAGTGCATCACCCTCAATGGCTCTGAAGTGACCCGCACTCTAGCTAGGCGAGCATGCCCAAACGCCGGCCCAAATTAGGTATCCACACATCACTCCCTTGTGCACTGTTCCGACGATGTTTGGATATCCTTTCATTGCTCTCTTAGCTTACACGCCTATGCAACTCTGACTTTAACTCTTATTTCTTCTGGGGATATCATCTAAAACAAGCAAATCCATTTTTAGCGAAGCATGACGGTGCTACGGGATCTGGTACACATCCTGCACACCCGTATAACCTTGTAAGTATCTGTCCTCTGGTACAACATCAAGGTCGATTCCTCTTATTTGATCAACCATTCGCCGTGTCAAAAATGCAGAGGGGGATGCAAGGAGCACAAGGCCTGCACATCCAAGCAAGTGGTAACATGGACTTGTACATGGAACATCCCAAGCGCAAGCAGAGCTGCAGTGAGCCTGTACAACGAGCTAGCGTAAGTCCCTACATTTCATTTAATTCATACTGGCATTCGTGTATGATTTGTGTGCAGTGGCTTATCCACGAATTCAAGTTACCAGGGGCGAACATTAACTTAAAAAATACGAAGGCACTTGCACTCCGGAAATCAACATAACTTGAGAAATGTGAAGCTACATGCACTTTGAAAACCAGCTAATGATCCAAAGTACTTCAGATTATAAACACTAAATGATGCAAGCACCAAAAAACACAAAATGCAACATGGTGTACAAGGACTACAAACATGGTCTGTACCTGCTTGAATTATTCATTCTCTGGCTGAAAATATCGAAGTGTAATTGCACGTATAACCAGTGCGCAAGCTGCATATCAATATATCTATCCTGCACAAGTATGCCAATAGTTTCAAACAACAGATTAGAAAAGTATTTATGCTATGTTGTCATGATACGGGGACTTTCTGGTAGATGGCCTCGACGTTTCCTCAAGCTATGAAAATGCACTATAATTTCCTTGTCATCAATGCCTGCAAATCTTAGTCTCTCTCAACATAGTAGATCATCATTAGACACTAAATCCTTCAATGAGCTTGCAAAATGCTTGCATTAGATCCCTCATTAGACACTATATGTTCATCACCGGGAGCATGTAAAATGCTTGCATCAAATCCTTCATTAGCAGTCTGTTCATTAGACACTTCAGGCTCAAGAACAACATGAGCTTGTATGTTTGTACCGGAAACTTGATTAGATACATTAGATTCAGTCAGTTCAGTATTGATTGGGGGAGTTATAAAATAAGTAGAAATTGGTTTCATTTTCTCATAGATTCCCTACATACAAGCAGTTTTACAACACTAAAAGTAATCGCATGAAATATACAGTAAAAGCCAGTGTGATGTGTTTGGCTACAACTAGTCTGACTACACGTCCTCATATAACATATCAAGGACGCACCATCTTACCAGATTAACCATTCGACTTACCCATGCAGTGTGGGAAGAAAGAAGTATTGGGACTGTGTATCCAAGCAATTGATGCCATCACTACTAGGGAAAAGCCTAGCAGCAGCGCGGGTTTTAGGCCTATCAGTAGCGAGGGAAGGAGCGCTACTGATAAGGCGCTACAGCTAAAGCTTAGCAATAGCGCGCCTAGATCCACGCTACTACTAAATTGACTTAGTAGTAGCGCTTCTTCAGAACAGCACTACTGGTAATTAGTAGTAGCGCTTCTCCTTTCCTGCGTTACTACTATTATTTAGTATTTTATTTCTTTTTTATTTCATGTTGTATCCATACACCTTTACACAAGTTTTCATACAATAGGAATTTAGAGATTGTTTTTACATCATAATGAGTTATTACATCCCGGGGTGAAAGAACCGTGGACTAGTTTCAAGTGGATGTCCATCCACTTGAAACTAATCTGCGGTTCTTTCACCCAAAGATATAATAATATCATAATCATCATCATATCATTAACAACTTATCATCATAATACATCATTGTCATATAACACCTCCTCAAGATCATTGTTTTCATCAATGACATCACATAGCAAATTGGTCACTAGTCATAATCACAAGTACTCCTCATTATCAACTCTAACACATTACCACATAATAAACATATTGTACCTCATAGGACCTATTACATTCGATTAAGACCTACTACATTTTCTAAGGTAAAATAGCAAAAAACAAGATAGCCCCTGACTCTCCATTATGGAGAATGGAGATTAGCCTGTCTCCAATTCTTGCCTTTCGCTGAATGTTACGTCCAAGAACCTCCTTGCGAATGTCCATAAATTTCTTCCATTCTTTGATGAACATGTGCTCACCGGTTTTAGAAATCCGATATGCACAGGTGAGCTCCCTAGATTTATCTGGCAGTATGTTCAGAACTGAGAGGCGACCATTTAGAGACATCAGATGAGGCACACAATCCATTGGGAGTTTCTGTTGAAAAACATAATAATAACTTCGTAGTTAGCAATGATGTACTAGTTTTAGAAGTATGCAAAAGATGCACGGATGTCGTAATAGTAAAAAATCTTACCAGGGTATCTCTAGAGAAGTTACCTGGTTCAACAAATGCACTAGTGGCACGTATTCACCATAATTTGGGGGAGTTCGATAATAGTTATTTTAATTCTCAAGAAGAGTACAAAATGCGATTAGATGATTTTTCTCCTTATACGTTAATTTGGAGCCATCGGTGTAGTGGGTTTTATCTACCATCTTCCGCACAGTCTTTGAAGAATCAAAATAAGCTGTCAATGGAAATAAGCTGTCAACTATTTTGAAATAAACAATATAAATTAGTTAATAACTATGTTTGAGAAACTCACATAGTGATACAATCGGAAGCATATCAACAAGGACCCAAATGTCCATATTGTCTTGCTCGATGTCAGGATCACCAAGATCCATGGTGACAATCATACCCTCATAAAAACCATACATTTTGCAAAGTGCTACCCAATTTTGGCAACCAAAATGGGTTACGCTCTGAGCATTGCACAGATTTACTTCAAAATCCATATCATGATGGGTCCTTAGGTGTATTTTCTTTGTTTCAAAATTTTCATGGTCTTCAAAACCCATCCTCTCCTAGACATAGCGTCTTGCATGGCATGGGATAAGCTAGTCGAATTGTAAAATATGAAAATTAGACATTGAAATAGTTGAAGTCATGCTTAATTACGAAAAACAGCGTACCATTTCAACATCGAAGGTCTCCTCGAGCTTAATGCTAAAGCGCTGATCTTCGTCCTGCTCAACGAACCTGTCGCACATACCTCGATCGTCGTGGCACCAGCTGCACTCCCCCGGGAGACTGTCGTCGTCCGAGTACGACATTTCCTACGTTCATAATTCAAAGATTAAACTTGTACATATTCTAGCACAAGTAATGCCAGAATTCACGAAAAAATCCGGCATGACCTTTGCTAAAAAAGGACATATCGAGCGCCTGAAATTTGCCAGAACGGAAATTAATCAACACTCCGGCAAAACATAGGCCACTCGGAGGTGTAAACTGAATATGAACGGCCACTTGGGCAACCACATATCCTATTTGAGCAACACAAGATATACGAGGATATTTGGCTGGTCTCACCTCGATGTCGGAGGGGGTCGGTGACTGGGACGACGGTGGTCACCTGAAACCGTATAAGTTATCACTAATACATCCCGAATAATTGCTTAAACTAAAAAATAACAACAAATATGACATGTTCAACTAGTTTTATTAATTCAACTAGTTCTTACTAAATATAAACTTACTATAAATATAAAAAAACTAGTTCTTTCTAAAAATAAAGTAGTTCAACTAGTTATATTAATTATCTTACTAAAAATACATTAGTTCTATTAATTCAACTAGTTCAACTAGTTTATTAATTTACTTACTAAACTAGTTCAACTACAACTACTATTAATCATACTGCCCTAGTTAACTAGTACCATCACTACTAGTAATTAACATCTACTACTACTAAAAATCTAGTACTAACTAAGCAACATCTAGTACTAACTATGAACCCTAGATTAACATCTACTACTACTAAACAACATCTAGTACTAACTAAGCATAGAGAAAAAGGGGGTGGGGGCGACGGAGAGGTAGGGGCGGCGAGGGCGGGATCGGGATCGAGAGGTGGCGGTGCTGGGTGGGCTCGGGTGGCGGCGGTGAGGTCGAGGGCGGTGGGAGGAGGGCTGCCGGTGGAGGAGAGAGGAGGGGCGGCCGCAGGCGGAGGGAGGAGGGCGGCGGTGGAGGAGGGAGGATGTGCGAGGAGGAGAGAGGAGGGACGGAAGGAGGGGAGTACCTCGGCGGTGGACGGACGAAGGCGGCGGCGGCGGCGACACACGACGACGGTTATCGGCACACGGGCGAGAGTGAGAGTGTGAGTGAGAGAGAGGGTCGGTCGTGCGCGTGGGGATAAGGTAGGGATAGTTGTAGCGCGTTTGCGGAAACACGCTACAGCTAATCTGAATAGCAGTAGCACTTTGCATATAAACTGCTACTGCTAAGTGTAACTATACAAAAATACGTCAATGCAAAAATACATTGGCCATCAATGATCTTTTTGTGTACAATCTGAATTGTCAATATGAGTCCTCTCCGGTAGGAACCAAAGAGGACAGATATTGCGACCACAAATTTTACACATAGAGTTCAGTGAAGACCAACTGGTTGTGATAGTTTCAGAAATAACATATTTATTGTGGTAAACACCCTGTTCATGGAACAAGGTGGGACTAAACTTGTGGGCTGATCTTAGCAGTAGCGGTTTTCTTTGAAGCGCGCTGCTGCTAACTTCCATAGTAGTAGCGCGGTTCATTATAGGGCGCTACTACTATAACTAGCGGGGGGGGAGGTCATGGAAATTAGAGCAGTAGCGCGGTTTGTGGTGGACGCGCTACTGCTATTTTCCTTTCAGCAGCACGTTTTTCTATCACGCGCTGCTGCTAAATAGCAGTAGCGTCGTATTTTAAGGAGCGCTGCTGGTAAGATTCTGTGTATAGGCTTTTCCCTAATAGTGCATGGACTCCTTTGTACAACCTTGTAAGCGAAAAAGAAGTTGCAGTGTGCCTGTACAAAGAACTAGCGTAAGTTCAGTTACCTGCTTCTCGGAATTTTAGTTAGCCACTTATTGCAAAATTGTTCAATTATGTTGCTTGGCTTAATTTAGTTTGCTATTGATTACATAATGGCACAGCCTGTTAATCATATTGTAGACTGCGCCTATCTATGTGTTTGATACTTACTGTTAAGAATTACCTATTTGCCTTAACTTAAATATCTACTTGTTTGTTTAACTGCTTTGCTGCTGCAACAGCGGGTTATAATGATGTTAATAACTACTCCCTCCGTCCCATAATATAGGACGTTTTTTGACACTATCATAGTGTTAAAAAACATCTTACATTATGGGACGGAGGGAGTACTTTTCAGCATCCAATTGAAACTCTTTAATTCCTTGTTTGTTTAATTGGTTTGCTATTATAACTCCCAGTTGAGATGTTTTGCTAACTTCAACTTTTTTGAATCCAATTGGAACTTTAATGGCAAAACAGGTTAGCCCAAGATCAAAGAGTGAGGTCCCCATGGACGTTGCATCATCCCACAGCAGTGGCACCGGCCCATTCGTGCATTATGAATTGCCAACTGCTGATGCTCTAGAGGCTAAACTAGTGGTAGAAAGAGATTCTGCTTCTGCACTTAGAGATGAAGTTGACATGTTGAGGAAGCAAACAGCACAACCACAAGCAGTACTCAAGACAACCATTAAATATTTGGTGGATTTCAAAACAAAGCAAGCTGAGACTAACCAGATTGTTAAGGTCCTGAAGGAAAAAAGGAAATTAAATTCCTACTTGGTAAATCATAGGTGAAATGTTCTTTCCATAGTTGAATAACCTTTGTGTTGTCTGTTCATGTAATCAATCCAACCATTTGTTTTAGAGATCATGTAATAATTTTGTTTTGTTTTTTGGTTTGTAATTTCATTTGAGCACAAGTCTGTATTAATTGATAAGACTCGGAGACATTTCATTTGGATTGCTGTGCCAGACCTACAAATATGCCAATCGGGCTGAATGTGCATTCAGCAATAGTAGTAGTATAGATGGACCATAAGTGGCACGCATCGAAAAGGTCCAAGATGCTAGCTAAAAAAAGATGTTGTTGTAGCCACAAAAAAAAGTACAGCGGTCTGGCTTATGTATGTTAGTTGATATTATTGATCCATATACTCTGTAAGTGTTTATATGTCTGTTAGTTCTGTACATTCTTGGTTGATTGACTCGGTATTTGAATCTTGATACATCGCTTGTGTACATATCTAAATGGGAGTACACATTATGCTGCGTGTGACATTTGAGTTGACATGAAGTGTTCCAAATATTAGAATTCACCTTAAACTGGATACTAGTTTCTGAATTTGAGTATCGGCATTTGTAAACCATATTCATATATTACAGTGGAATACATCTTTGTCGTCCTTTTGAAGATATATAAAAACACATAGAATGATTTATAAAGATTCATATAGGAATACAAAATGGATTCAAATTTAGTTGCCAGGGTAAACGTGGATGCTTATTGTCCCGAAATTCGAAAGAAGCAGCAAAATGTCCACTCCCACGTCGGTTGCCCGAAGCCAAGTGTTTGGGAGATGGAAATTACTGTCTACCCATTACACGGACAATCCATCGGCCCGATTTCCACTGCTCTAAATAGGGGTAGGTTAGTAACTTCAATTAGACGTGACACGACCGCCTCTGAGCCCATTCCGACATGGTGGGCGTCAAACATGGGCGGCAAAACACATTTGATTCAAGCTCGTCCGAAAGACCTTTGTTTCTCCCTCCATTCCCCATTCACACACAGTGGGCGGCAAAACAAACTCGACTCAGCCGAAATCGATGTAGGCAAATATTTTCAATAGGGGTAGGTTTGTAACTTCACTCAGACATGACACAACCGCCCTACATGTCAGCCCCGTTCATACACCATGGGCGCCAACCATGGGCGCCAACCACCCTCACCTCGCCCGAAATCGCTCTGGGCAAATATTGGCGAGATGCGAGATTATCGTCCTATCCCCAACCGACGAGACGTCCAAATTTTAAACAGGGGCTAAGTTCGTAACTTTCCCATATTTCAGACAGGCGTGTCCCAAAACATGGTTCCCCGTACCTCTCCCTTCATTTTCCCATTCATACACCGCCCATGCTAGATCACCCCATCCCCACACCAGCCTCCGTCCGCCACCCCATCCATCGCCTCCGTCCTCCACCACATCCATCGCCACCGTCCTCCACCATGCCAGAGCACCTACCAAGACCGCGTCGTCCACTGCTAGAGATGGACGTTTCTCATCCACGGCGACATACCAATAGCCTTGCATCGCGTCCTCTCGCTTCATCGGCACCGTCGTCATCTTTGTCGGGGCCGCTCACACGACCTTCTCTTCCACCGCAACGGGACTTATCCCCCAATGCACCCGTCTACCGTTGCAGATCTGCTTCAACGCCACCGACAGCCATCGCACCCCAGATGCCTACACGGCGCCGCAAGAGAGGTGGTACTTCATATCTCCTCAACTTTTTGATCTCAACCAAAAAATAGATCTTAACTTGGTTACTCTACTTTCTTTTCAACTCTTAGAATTTAGTTCTTAGTTTGAAGCAAACAATGGATGCTAAATATCATTTCTCCGGTTTGTAGCTTCAAACTGAAGGAAATATGCCCTAGATGCAATAATAAAGTTATTATTTATTTCCTTATATCATGATAAATGTTTATTATTCATGCTAGAATTGTATTAACCGGAAACATAATACATGTGTGAATACATAGACAAACAGAGTGTCACTAGTATGCCTCTACTTGACTAGCTCGTTAATCGAAGATGGTTATGTTTCCTAACCATAGACATTAGTTGTCATTTGATTAACGGGATCACATCATTAGGAGAATGATGTGATTGACATGACCCATTCTGTTAGCCTAGCACTTGATCGTTTAGTATGTTGCTATTGCTTTCTTCATGACTTATACATGTTCCTGTAACTATGAGATTATGCAACTCCCGTTTACCGGAGGAACACTTTGGGTGCTACCAAACGTCACAACGTAATTGGGTGATTATAAAGGAGTACTACAGGTGTCTCCAAAGGTACATGTTGGGTTGGCGTATTTCGAGATTAGGTTTTGTCACTCCGATTGTCGGAGAGGTATCTCTGGGCCCTCTCGGTAATGCACATCACTATAAGCCTTGCAAGCAATGTAGCTAATGAGTTAGTTACGGAATGATGCATTACGTAACGAGTAAAGAGACTTGCCAGTAACGAGATTGAACTAGGTATTGGATACCGATGATCGAATCTCGGGTAAGTAACATACCGATGACAAAGGGAACAAAGTATGTTGTTATGCGGTTTGACCGATAAAGATCTTCGTAGAATATGTAGGAGCTAATATGAGCATCCAGGTTCCGCTATTGGTTATTGACTGAGAATAGTTCTAGTTCATGTCTACATAGTTCTCGAACCCGTAGGGTCCGCACGCTTAACATTACGATGACAGTTTTATTATGAGTTTATAAGTTTTGATGTACCGAAGAAGTGCGGAGTCCCGGATGAGATCGGGGACATGACGAGGAGTCTCGAAATGGTCGAGACGTAAATATTGATATATTGGACGACTATATTCGGAGTTCGGAAAGGTTTCGAGTGGTTCGGGTATTTTTCGGAGTACCGGGGAGTTACGGGAATACGGGGGAGAAGTATTGGGCCTTATTGGGCCATACGGGAAAGAGAGAGGGGCTGCCTAGAGCAGGCCGCGCGCCCCCCAAGGCCTAGTCCGAATTGGACTAGGGGGAGGGGTTGCGCCCCCTCCTTCCTTCCCTTCTCCCTCCCCCTTCCTTGTCTCCTACTCCTAATACTTGGGAGGATTCCTAGTTGGACTAGGAAAGGGGGAATCCTACTCCCGGTGGGAGTAGGACTCCCCTAGGGCGCGCCATAGAGAGGGCCGGCCCTCCCCTCCTCCACTCCTTTATATACGGGGGCAGGGGTCACCCATAGACACACAAGTTGATCTACGGATCGTTCCTTAGCCGTGTGCGGTGCCCCCTCCACCATATTCCACCTCGGTCATATCGTCGCGGAGTTTAGGCGAAGCCCTGCGCCGGTAGAACATCATCATCGTCACCACGCCGTCGTGCCGACGGAACTCATCCCCGACGCTTTGCTAGATTAGAGCCCGGGGAACGTCATCGAGCTGAACGTGTGCTGAACACGGAGGTGCCGTACGTTTGGTGCTTGGATCGGTCGAGTCGTGAAGATGTACGACTACATCAACCGCGTTGTGATAACGCTTCCGCTTACGGTCTACGAGGGTACGTGGACAATACTCTCCTCTCTCGTTGCTATGCCATCACCATGATCTTGCATGTGCGTAGGAATTTTTTTGAAATTACTACGTTACCCAACAGTGGCATCCGAGCCTAGGTTTTATGCATTGATGTTATATGCACGAGTAGAACACAAGTGAGTTGTGGGCGATACAAGTCATACTGCTTACCAACATGTCATACTTTGGTTCGGCGGTATTGTTGGATGAAGCGGCCTGGACGTACGCGTACGCTTACGCGAGACTGGTTTTACCGCCGTGCTTTGCACACAGGTGACTAGCGGGTGTCAGTTTCTTCAACTTTAGTTGAACCGAGTGTGGCTATGCCCGGTCCTTGAGAAGGTTAAAACAACACCAACTTGACAAACTATCGTTGTGGTTTTGATGCGTAGGTAAGAACGGTTCTTGCTCAGCCCGTAGCAGCCACGTAAAACTTGCAACAACAAAGTAGAGGACGTCTAACTAATTTTTGCAGGGCATGTTGTGATGTGATATGGTCAAGACGTGATGAGATATAAGTTGTTGTATGAGATGATCATGTTTTGTTGAAGTTACCGGCAACTGGCAGAAGCTCTATGGTTGTCTCTTTGTTGCATAAGATGCAAGTGCCAAATAATTGCTTTACTTTATTGCTATGCGATAGCAATAGTTGCAAGAGCAATAGTTGGCAAGACGACCTTGTGACGACACATTGATATAGATCAAGATGATGAAGATCATGGTGTCGTGCCGGTGACGATAGAGATCATGACAGTACTTTGGAGATGGAGATCAAAGGCGCAAGATGATCATGGCCATATCATGTCACATATTTTGATTGCATATGATGTTTATCTATTATACATCTTATTCTGTTTTGTTTGACGGTAGCATTATAAGATGATCTCTCACTAATTATCAAGAAGTGTTCTCCCTGAGTATGCACCGTTGCCAAAGTTCGTCGTGCCCAGACACCACGTGATGATCGGGTGTGATAAGCTCTACGTCCATCTACAACGGGTGCAAGCCAGTTTTGCACACGCGGAATACTCAGGTTAAACTTGACGAGCCTAGCATATGCAGATATGGCCTCGGAACACGGAGACCGAAAGGTTGAGCGTGAATCATATAGTAGATATGATCAACATAATGATGTTCACCATTGAAAGCTACTCCATTTCACGTGATGATCGGTTATGGTTTAGTTGATTTGGATCACGTGATCACTTAGAGGATTAGAGGGATGTCTTTCTAAGTGGGAGTTCTTAAGTAATATGATTAATTGAACTTAAATTTATCATGAACTTAGTCCTGGTAGTATTTTGCAAATTATGTTGTAGATCAATAGCTTGCGTTGTTGCTTTCATATGTTTATATGTTCCTAGAGAAAATTGTGTTGAAAAATGTTAGTAGCAATGATGCGGATTGGATCTGTGATCTGAGGTTTATCCTCATTGCTGCGCAGAAGAATTATGTCCTTGATGCACCGCTAGGTGACAAACTTATTGCAGGAGCAGATGCAGACGTTATGAACGTTTGGCTAGCTCAATATGATGACTACTTGATAGTTTAGTGCACCATGCTTAACGGCTTAGAATCGGGACTTCAAAGACGTTTTGAACGTCATGGACCATATGAGATGTTCCAGGAGTTCAAGTTAATATTTCAAGAAAATACCCGAGTTGAGAGATATGAAGTCTCCAACAAGTTCTATAGCTAAAAGATGGAGGAGAATCGCTCAACTAGTGAGCATGTGCTCAGATTGTCTGGGTACTACAATCACTTGAATCAAGAGGGAGTTAATCTTCCAGATAAGATAGTGATTGACAGAATTCTCTAGTCACCATCACCAAGTTAGTAGAACTTCGTGATGAACTATAGTATGCAAGGGATGACGAAAACGATTCCCGAGCTCTTTGTGATGTTGAAATCGACGAAGGTAGAAATCAAGAAAAAGCGTCAAGTGTTGATGATTGACAAGACCACTAGTTTCAAGAAAAGGGCAAAGGGAAAGAAAGGGAAACTTCAAGTAGAATGGCAAACAAGTTGTCACTCCCACGAAGAAGCCCAAAGCTGAACCAAAGCCTGAAACTAAGTGCTTCTACTGCAAAGGAAATGGTCACTGGAAGCAGAAATGCCCTGAATATTTGGTGGATAAGAAGGATGGCAAAGTGAACAAGGGTATATTTGATATACAGGTTATTGATGTGTACCTTACTAGTGTTTATAGTAGCTCCTGAGTATTTGATACTTGCTCGGTTGCTAAGATTAGTAACTCGAAACAGGAGTTACAGAATAAACAGAAACTAGTTGAGGGTGAAGTGACGATGTGTGTTGGAAGTGGTTCCAAGATTGATATGATCATCATCGCACACTCCCTATACTTTCAGGATTAGTGTTAAACCTAAATAAATGTTATTTGGCGTTTGCGTTGAGCATAAATATGATTTGATCATGTTTATTGCAATACGGTTATTCATTTAAAGTCAGAGAATAATTGTTGTTCTGTTTACATGAATAAAACCTTCGATGGTCATACACCCAATGAAAATAGTTTATTGGATCTCGATCGTAGTGATACACATAATCATAATATTGATGCCAAAAGATGCAATAATAATGATAGTGCAACTTGTTTGTGGCACTGCCGTTTAGGTCATATCGGTGAAAAGCGCATGAAGAAACTCCATAAAGATGGATTTTTGGAATCACTTGGTTATGAATCATTTGATGCTTGCGAACCGTGCCTTTTGGGCAAGATGACTAAAACTCCATTCTCCGGAACAATGGAACGAGCTACTGACTTATTGGAAATAATACATACCGATGTATGCAATCCAATGAGTATTAATGCTCGTGGCGGGTATCGTTATTTTCTGACCTTCACAAGATGATTTGAGCAGATATGAGTATATCTACTTGATGAAACATAAGTCTAAAATAGTTGAAAAGTTCAAAGAATTTCAGAATGAAGTGGGAAAATCATCGTAACAAGAAAAATAAAGTTTCTACGATCTGATTGTGGAGACGAATATTTGAGTTATGAGTTTGGTCTTCATTTGAAACAATGTGAAATAGTTTCGCAACTCACGCCACCTAGAACACCACAATGTAATGGTGTGTCTGAACGTCGTAATCGTACTTTACTAGATATGGTGCAATCTATGATGTCTTTTATCGGTTTACCACTATCGTTTTGGGGTTATGCATTAGAGACAGTTGCATTCACTTTAAAGAGGGCACCATCAAAATTCGTTGAGATGACACCTTATGAACTGTGGTTTGGCGAGAAACCAAAGTTGTCGTTTCTTAAATTTTGGGGCTGCGATGCTTATGTGAAAAAGTTTTCACCTGATAAGCTCGAACCCAAATCGGAGAAGTGCGTCTTCATAGAATACCCAAAGGTAACTATTGGGTACACCTTCTATCACAGATCCGAAGGCAAGTTATTCGTTGCTAAGATGGATCCTTTCTAGAGAAGAAGTTTCTCTCGAAAGAAGTGAGTGGGAGGAAAGTAGAAGTTGATGAGGTAATTGTACCTTCTCCCTTATTGGAAAGTAGTTCATCACAGAAATCAGTTCTAGTGATTACTACACCAATTAGTGAGGAAGTTAATGATGATGATCATGAAACTTCAGATCAAGTTGCTGCCAAACCTCGTAGGTCTTCCAGAGTAAGATCCACACCAAAGTGGTACGGTAATCATGTTCTGGAAGTCATGTTACTAGACCATGATGAACCTACGAACTATGAGGAAGCGATGATGAGCCCAGATTCCACGAAATGGCTTGAGGCCATAAAATCTGAGATATGATCCATGTATGAGAATGAAGTATGGACTTTGATTGACTTGCTCTGATCAGCAAGCCATGTTAAATAAATGGATCTTCAAGAGGAAGACGGACACTGATAGTAGTGTTACTATCTACTAAGCTCGACTTGTTGCAAAAGGTTTTCGACAAGTTCAAGGGGTTGACTATGATGAGACTTTCTCACCCGTAGCGATGCTTAAGTCTGTCCGAATCATGTTAGCAATTGCTGCATTTTATGATTATGAAATTTGGCAAATGGATGTCAAAACTGCATTCTTGAATGGATTTCTGGAAGAAGAGTTGTATATGATGCAGCCAGAAGGTTTTGTTAATCCTAAAGGTGCTAACAAAATGTGCAAGCTCCAGCGATCCATCAATGGACTGGTGCAAGCATCTCGGAGTTGGAATATACGCTTTGATGAGTTGATCAAAGCATATGGTTTTATACGGACTTTTGGATAGACCTGTATTTACGAGAAAGTGAGTGGGAGCACTACAACATTTCTGATAAGTATATGTGAATGACATATTGTTGATCAGAAATAATGTAGAATTATTCTGCAAAGCATAAAGGAGTGTTTGAAAGGAGTTTTTCAAAGAAAGACCTCGGTGAAGCTGCTTACATATTGAGCATCAAGATCTATAGAGATAGATCAAGACGCTTGATAAGTTTTTCAATGAATACATACCTTGACAAGATTTTGAAGTAGTTCAAAATGGAACAGTCAAAGAAAGAGTTCTTGCCTGTGTTACAAGGTGTGAGATTGAGTAAGACTCAAAACCCGACCACGGCAGAAGATAGAAAGAGAATGAAAGTCATTCCCTATGCATCAGCCATAGGTTCTATAAAGTATGTCATGCTATGTACCAGATCTATTGCATACCCTACCACTAAGCTTGGCAAGGGAGTGCAATAGTGATCTAGGAGTAGATCAATGGACAGCGGTCAAAATTATCCTTAGTGGAATAAGGATATGTTTCTCGATTATGGAAGTGAAAAAAGGTTCGTCGTAAAGGGTTACGTTGATGCAAGTTTTAACACTAATCTAGATGACTCTGAGTCTCAATCTGGATACATATTGAAAGTGGGAGCAATTAGCTAGAGTAGCTCCGTGCAGAGCATTGTAGACATAGAAATTTGCAAAATACTTACGGCTCTGAATGTGACAGACCCGTTGACTAAAATTATCTCACAAGCAAAACATGATCACACCTTAGTACTCTTTGGGTGTTAATCACATAGCGATGTGAACTAGATTACTGACTCTAGTAAACCCTTTGGGTGTTGGTCACATGTCGATGTGAACTATGGGTGTTAACCACATATAGATGTGAACTATTGATGTTAAATCACATGGCGATGTGAACTAGATTATTGACTCTAGTGCAAGTGGGAGACTGAAGGAAATATGCCCTAGAGGCAATAATAAAGTTATTATTTATTTCCTTATATCATGATAAATGTTTATTATTCATGCTAGAATTGTATTAACCTGAAACGTAATACATGTGTGAATACATAAACAAACAGAGTGTCACTAGTATGCCTCTACTTGACTAGCTCGTTAATCGAAGATGGTTATGTTTCCTAACCATAGACATGAGTTGTCATTTGATTAATGGGATCACATCATTAGGAGAATGATGTGATTGACATGACCCATTCCGTTAGCCTAGCACTTGATCGTTTAGTATGTTGCTATTGCTTTCTTCATGACTTATACATGTTCCTGTAACTATGAGATTATGCAACTCCCGTTTACCGGAGGAACACTTTGGGTGCTACCAAACGTCACAACGTAACTGGGTGATTATAAAGGAGTACTACAGGTGTCTCCAAAGGTACATGTTGGGTTGGCGTATTTCGAGATTAGGTTTTGTCACTCCGATTGTCGGAGAGGTATCTCTGGGCCCTCTCGGTAATGCACATCACTATAAGCCTTGCAAGCAATGTAGCTAATGAGTTAGTTACGGAATGATGCATTACGTAACGAGTAAAGAGACCTGCCAGTAACGAGATTGAACTAGGTATTGGATACCGATGATCGAATCTCGAGTAAGTAACATACCGATGACAAAGGGAACAAAGTATGTTGTTATGCGGTTTGACCGATAAAGATTTTCGTAGAATATGTCGGAGCCAATATGAGCATCCAGGTTCCGCTATTGGTTATTGACCGAGGATAGTTCTAGGTCATGTCTACATAGTTCTCGAATCCGTAGGGTCCGCACGCTTAACGTTACGATGACAGTTTTATTATGAGTTTATAAGTTTTGATGTACTGAAGGAGTTCGTAGTCCCGGATAAGATCGGGGACATGACGAGGAGTCTCGAAATGGTCGAGTCGTAAAGATTGATATATTGGACGACTATATTCGGAGTTCGGAAAGGTTCCGAGTGGTTCGGGTATTTTTCGGAGTACCGGGGAGTTACGGGAATACGGGGGAGAAGTATTGGGCCTTATTGGGCCATACGGGAAAGATAGAGGGGCTGCCTAGGGCAGGCCACGCGCCCCCCCAAGGCCTAGTCCGAATTGGACTAGGGGGAGGGGTTGCGCCCCCTCCTTCCTTCCCTTCTCCCTCCCCCTTCCTTGTCTCCTACTCCTAATACTTGGAAGGATTCCTAGTTGGACTAGGAAAGGGGGAATCCTACTCCCGGTGGGAGTAGGACTCCCCTAGGGCGCGCCATAGAGAGGGCCGGCCCTCCCCTCCTCCACTCCTTTATATACGGGGGCAGGGGGCACCCCATAGACACACAAGTTGATCTATGGATCGTTCCTTAGCCGTGTGCGAAGCCGCCCTCCACCATATTCCACCTCGATCATATCGTCGCGGAGTTTAGGCGAAGCCCTGCGCTGGTAGAACATCATCATCGTCACCACGCCATCATGCTGACGGAACTCATCCCCGACGCTTTGCTGGATTAGAGCCCGGGGAACGTCATCGAGCTGAACGTGTGCTGAACACGGAGGTGCCGTACGTTTGGTGCTTGGATCGGTCGAGTCGTGAAGACGTACGACTACATCAACCGCGTTGTGATAACGCTTCCGCTTATGGTCTACGAGGGTACATGGACAATACTCTCCTCTCTCGTTGCTATGCCATCACCATGATCTTGCATGTGCGTAGGAATTTTTTTGAAATTACTACATTACCCAACCAAATCTACCATGGCACAGCCATAATGCGGTTTAATTGATCATGCTTAGGGTTTAATTGATCATGTTGGTTCCGTGGTGGTTTCTTTAATAGAAATCGGAGGGGAAACCCTCTTTTGCTAAAAAAATATGCTTAGAGTTTCCCCCTTTTATGATCATTATACGATCAGAATACGTGTTTCGTGTCATAATAACACTGCTCCACACATCCAGCTAAACAAGCTTAGATGTTCAAATACGAATCTGATATTATTAAAATAGAGTTGTTTAATTGGTCAGCTAAATGTTCCTAAATTAGTTTTGAAAATGCATGTTCACCGCTCGGGTGTGTATCTCTACAGGGTGCCCACGGTGGGCCGACCCACCCTGGGATTTGGGTCATCCCAGGCCCCGATTCCCCTCTGTTCTGCTACGCGCTTCCGATCTCTACTCGCCCCCAGCCGCCTGCCTCGCCGGTGACTTGCCGTCCCCGGACGGCATGACTCTAGGAGGAGATGCCGGACTTAAAGGAGGCCAGGAGCTGCTTGCCCAACAGCGTCACCGCTGCCCGGGCGCGCCGCCGTGCCTACCTTCCCAGTCCGTTCAGGACTCAGGCGTGCAACACCCACCAAGCCAACCCGATTTATCCTGAGATACGTCATCAACACTCAGCAGCCACTCCTCATCACCCATTTTATAATTGATTCATTACTCATTAGGCAGGACTATCATTAGGGTTTGTTGTGTGCTCAGTGCTACCCACACTTAATGGTTCAGATGTATTTCGGTAATCTTTAGTACCTCTAAAGTTCACAGGGTTTTCAAAATTCCGGCCCTCGGAACAGAAACTAGTAATTTTGGATTGTTGGTCATAGTGACATTGACCTAGATTACTACTGCAAGCCAGGTTTGTTGACAATTTTACTTGTCTTTCTTACTCATTCGATATAATATCCAATTATTCACGTCGATTAGTTGCAAACAATAAGTGCTAGACAAACTTCTTCATTCAGATTTTGGACGGTCTCTTACTGCAGTTACAATTCTGCATACTTGTCCTAATAAGCTCACAAGTAAATGATTGATTCACTACATCTATGCTTGCCTTGTCATATTTGTTGTCAATATTCTTTTAGGGTGGACCACCCTGTTTCTAAATACTGGAACCGTAGACATGAGTGAATAGTATTTCTCTATGTGATCTCTTCCATCATGTGTGGGTAACGAACACTGCATTGTATAGAAAGAAAGTGTCATTTCCAGCTTTTACATAGGTTTCGATCTTTTACATGGAATACAATCTGCCTACTTGCTTTGTGTCGCACTACCAACACTCCACCCTTGAAGCTAAACATTACGCCACTCATAATTGCTTAGTTTATTTGTTCAAATACGAATTTCATATGATTCTAATGTTCCTACTTCAGTTTTGAAATGTGTGCCTGCCTGTTATAGAGACATAAGGGGTTTGTATTTCTGTGTGTGGTCTGGTCAGCACGGTTGGGGAGGTGAACTTTGCATATGCAGGGGTTTATAGGGAGACACTCTCCGAGTTGAATCCGCAATGCATTCCATAGATAATCTGACTACTTTTTATGTTTTCATGAATCTCAGATTCTGAACAGCATCATAATGATTATGAGCTTGCGCGCATGAAAAGAATAAAGCAGAACAATGCCATGGCTGTCAAACTTGGCATTAAGGGACTGAAATCAAGTCTGGATGCAATGCAATGCAAACGCTCTCCACCTACAGATTCATGCTCAGAATATGATCCTAACAGTGATTCTGAGCTAGAGGGAGACCTAAGTCAATGTAGCTCCCTAGTGGAGGAGTCAGAGGAAGATGCCCTATCTTATTCACCCATCAAGGTACTTGCTCTAACTTTCCAAGGTTACATTGCTCGCACATATCTTGCAACTGATGCTTTGCATTGCTTCTACTTTGTTGAACTGCCATTAGCTTAGTTTACACATCGTGTATGTGAATACGCCCTGCCTATCCATTTTCAGTACATATTCCATCTGTCATCATACCATATTTATCCATTCAAATGTTGTTCTTGTGTATCAGACGTTCAAAAGGAAGAGGGCGATTGCTGATCGTGGAGGAGCACAAGCAAAGTATTTGGAAAAGGTAGTGGCACCTGATAAATCAAATAGCCCATTAGGTGTAGTTGCAATATCACCTGACCCACAAAATACCCCAACTCTAGCAGACTCTAGCCCTACTACACTGGTCATTTCTGATGCCCCAACTCAGCAGACCCCAACTGCAGCAAACAGTATGATTATGCCAGTTGACATAGCACCAGCTGTACGACGCAAAACCCCCATTCCAGCAAAGAGTACACCAAATCCAGTTGCCAAATCCCTTTTCGAACCAGAGAGAGCCCCAATTGCAGCAAATAGGACCCCTGTTCCATTTCTTCCCAGTTTAGAAGACGAAGCTTATGTTGTTGTCAGGAACTTTGTGCGCATCTTTCCTTCATGGAAAGATTATACCGCAGACACAGAACAATTTCCAGTCTTCCTCCGCAACTTACGCGTAAGTAATGTACTAATGTTATTCATGGTCATTACTGCATATGTTTCTGCTGACAGAAGACACAAGATTTCATTCTTTTAAATAGGCGAGGAGCAAACTGGATTGTGATGACGAGCAAGAGTTGGTTGCGCTTTTCAAGCACTCGTTGATGAAGTATCGTTCCTACCTGAGGCAAGCGCACTTCGATGGCAAGCCTCTGAACGAAATTTCTGTAAAGTCTCCGGTGCTACATTTATCCGACGGTGACTGGAATAATCTTGTTACACATTGGTCTCGGCTGCAGCGTAAGGTACTGTCTATGATATCACATCACAATTTGAACTACATTTCTGCATTTGCCTTAATGTCTCACTTGTACGAAAACTGTTAGCAGAAGAACATTCGTTCTCAAGGGACCACAGAATCTCGCAACTATACTGCACACTGCATTGCTCTTGTGAGTACCTCTTGCCCTGTATGACCATACTTACTTTCATAGCTGTTTGATTATGTAGCATCACTGCACATGTTAGCCTCGTAATCGTCCATTTGGTGGACATTATAAGATCCGTATGGACTCTTACACAAATTTAGAATCAACCCAATGCTTTTGAAGAGGTTTAGCTCTGCAGTCCTCTTGTAAGGACTGAACGTGGTCTATCACTGTACTTACATTAACAGCTACTCCCTCCGTCCCATAATATAAGAACGTTTTGTACAGTACACCAGTGTTCAAAACACTCTTGTATTATGGGAAGAGGGATTGGTTCATTTTGTAGCATTCTGCATCTTATCTCCCTCGCCCACCATTTACTAAAAAAGATCAGATCTATATTTAATCTTACCAACAAGTAGAATACACAGACAATGCCAGTGCAGAAGTGTAGCCCATTGCTCTTGTCAGTACATTTTGTCCTGTAACGCTTGTACTTCCAGGGATTGGTAGTTGATTATGTAGCATCAATCTGCATCTTATCTTCATTATCCTCTATCCCTTCCAGTATTATCATATCTATAATTACTCTCTACAAAATGTAGAGTACAGGCAATGCTTATGAAGAAGATTCTGTGCTGAAATTCTTGAGTTATCCTTCCCTTGACATGGAGAAGGGCATTATAAAGCCGGTGTTAACTGTTAATGTAAGTCAGTCCTTCTAAAGCCTTTATCCTCAACTGCTGTTTAATTTGCTCATACTCCCTATCGTTTACTGCTGTTTAGTTTGCTGTTTCTACCAAAATGCATGTTCGTAAGAACCGTAAGTTCTAAGTTTTACTTGTAAAACCAAATTTCTTATTCATACCATGCACATTACTTAATACTCCCTATATGTATGCTTGGTTTTGTGGATCTATAATCCAGTGTGTGGTGAAGCAGCCCACGTTTGCACCTTGTCATCTCCTGTTTTATCTTACTGATGTGGCTGATGATATGAACAACATGCCATGCACATTATCCAAAATAGATACAATGATTTTCTTTGCCCTTCATCTATGCTTGTTATGTTGACATGGTAATCCAGTAGTGTGGTGAAGCTCCCCGCATTATGAACAATGCCAAATTATGCTATTGATATTTTGAACTTACTCTTTATTTTCTAATTTGAAATTGGATAGAATTGACAGAACAGTTATCATCTTTGTTTATACACGTGCAAAACCTGTCATCTCTCTGCTTTGTTTCAGGGTGATATGCCTGATGGCATGCACAAGTCTGCTGAAGGCTGTGAGACAAACCCAACATATATTGCAGCAAAGAAGGCAAAACATCTTGAAGATAGCGAGACAACCCCAAAGTCTTGTCTTGATGCAGTGTTCAAGTTACTTGAGACTAACAGTCAGACAAGCTCACAGAATTCGTTGTCTGAATCAGTTCGACTTCTTCAGTCCCAAGTTCTAGCAGAAAGGCATTCTGCAACTCAACTTCGACTTGAAGTCCTATCTCTAAGAAAGATTGCGGAGAACACCAATGAGAACCTCATCGCTAAACAGCTACACCTGGAAGCTATGACCGACATGCTAGGCCGGTCTCACAGCCTTGCTCAGCAGCTTGCGCAGCAGTTCCCCCGCAAGGCTAACCTTTCTTGAACTGTCTTGGAAGTGGTCTCGGTTCAGTATTATTTTGTTACGCTGCAATGGTGCCCAGTTTTTGTAATCTGCTTCTTCGTTGCGCTTTATGATCACTGGTGGCGAACTTCGATGCCCAGTGGATGTAATATACCTTAAATCCTTTATTGTATAGTGTAGGTTTATTCTTAGTTACTATGCCGTAATTTCTTTATTGTATAGAGTAGGTTTGTTCTTAATTCCTACTAGTTACTGCCATCATTCGCTATCTGAAAAAAATCAGATGTAGTCGACCGGGCCGAAACATTCGACTAACGGGCCAGGTTTTTAGCGGGCCACAATTGGGCCGGCCTGCGTCTTTCTTGGGCCCGAATGATTGGGGCCTTCACACATTGCGCCAGGCCCAAACTTACACCGGCCTATATTTTAGTTGGGCCTTTTGTCGACCCAGCGCTTAGTTTGGCCCAGGTAGCGTTGGGCCATTAACAGGCTGAATATTGTACTGGCCTGTTACGGCCGAGATGAAACCACGGGCCTTTAGCAGGCCAAAATGCATGTTGGGCCTCAATTTTCACTAGTCGTCGACGGGCCTTCAGCAGGCCGAAATGTAGACTGGGCCGTTATGGGCCCAGTTAGCTCACGAGACATTACCAGGACGAAACATATCTCGGGTCTTAGTTGGCCCACTGATATCACGGGCCTTTAAGAGGCCGAAAGCTTAGTACAGGCATCAACGGGCCGAATTACGCGACAGGCCTTTAACAGGCCCAAAGTCACGTTGGGCTTAACTGTTGCCACCTTTAGCACGGGCCGTTAGTGGGCCCGATGTCCCGTCGGACCATATATGGCCCATGGGCAGCACGGGCCATTCCCAGGCCGAAAGTCACACCGGGCTGAAATGGGCACATGTCTACATCAGGCCTCTAACAGGCCGAAAGTCACTGGGCTGTAGTTGGGCCTGAATATTCAGCAAACAATTAACGGGCCAGATCTGGCTTCGGGCCGCAAATGGGCCCAAATATTGGGCGAACAATTAACGGGCCAGATCTGGCTTCGGGCCATAAATGGGCCCAAATATTGGGCGAACAATTAACGGGTCAGATCTGGTTTCGGGCTGTAAATGGGCCTTTATTAAGCAGGACGTTATTGGGTTGACCCACTAGTACCTGATTAAGTTCTACGGGCCTTTGACTGGGCTGGCCTTTTTAACATATATGGGCCTCTTTTGGGCCCAGCCACGTGTCAACGTACCATAGGCATGTCTCCTCCAATGGACAAGCGACATCTGTCCCAACGATGAACCGACACGTGTTCCCTTCGGCCAATCAAAATTTTACACGTGGAAATTTCCCATTGGTCGGGGTTGTTAACGGGTTATCAGATCCAAAATCCGACCCGTTAGCTTAACGGCGTTCCGTTACGGTGGATGCCACGTGTCGGTCACCCTTGACGAAAGCATTTCTGTGACGCGCGATTTATCGTCATGGAAGTGGACACTTCCGTGATGATAATTTTGGTAATGTCATGGAACACTTCTACGACAGCACAGGTATGACTATCTTGATTCTGTCATAAATTTGTCATGGATGTACATGCATGACAAAAAACACGACCTACTGTGACAAACACGTATCATCACGGAAGTGTATTTTTTGTAGTGACGCTTCCCGGACTCTTTGCCAGAGGTCTTACAATCATGTTTCTTCCCTTTGCTCTCCTTGGCAGGAACCGCTGCCATCGCGGCCTCTGCCATGACCGTGTCCTTGTACATCTTGTCCACATGGATGATGGCATCTTTCTCATCTGACGGGATGGTGAGGACTCCCAATGTCCTAGGCATCTTCAGGGTATTGTAGGCATAGTGGGATGCCGCAATGAATTTAGCCAAGGCCAGGCGCCCAAGGATCTTGTTGTACGGCAGGGGGAGATCAACTACGTCAAACACGACCTTCTCAGTCCGGTAGTTAAGTTCTCTCCCAAATGTTACTGGCAACATAATCTTCCATTTAGGATGACTCCTGCTGGGGTTGATTCCTTGAAACATGCATGTAACCTCCAGCTCTTCTTCTGCTATCTGAAGCTTGCTGATAACTGCCGTGGAAATCAGATTCAGTCCGGCCCTGCCATCCACCAACATCTTTGTGACCTTGAGGTTGCAAATTGTTGGAGAAAACAACAAAGGCAGGCATCCTACCGCAATGGTGTGGCTAGGATGGTACTCCTCGTCGAAGATGATGGGTGTACGGGACCATTTGAGCAGCCTCCGGGCCTCTAGCGCTGGTTCCACGACATTAACTTCCCCTGCCCACCGCTTGAGTTGGTGATGGGAGGTGTGCAAAGATGCACCCCTTTCAACGCACAGGGCGTCCGTGGCCTTCTGAAACTCCTGCTCACTGGTTTCCTATTCATCCCCTTTATCACTCTCACATCACAAACTTCTTTCTCCTGGCCCCTGGCGGGTTTTCCTTTGTTCCGACAGGGCTTGCCGGGGCAATTTGCTCCATCGCCTCGGCCCAGCCAACGACATTCCCACCCTTTTCCTTATCACGCTTCTCATATTCTGCTCTCTGTCTCTTAACCAACTGCTCAACCTGATAGCACTGTTGAAGGTCGTTGCCCTTGGTCCGGTGGATCTTGAAGTACGGCCCATCGCCCTTCCTGGCTTTTTCGACAGCTGTAGCTTCCCGGCAGTCGGCGCACGCGGCAACCTCCTTGCCGGGGGCCTCAGTCTTGGCGATCTTGCCGGTACTAGGGGTGCCTGACCCTTCAACAGACAATACTGCTTTATCCCTTCGCTTCTTACTGTGCTTCTTAGCCTTCTGCTGACTGGTGGATTCATCATCATCCTCTGAATCAACATCAATGCAATCTTCCTCTCCAGGCAACTTCCTCCCTTCCTGCATCCGGGCACACTTATCCGCTAGGGTGTACAGCTCCTTCACGGTCTTGGGCAACTGCACATTCATCTTGGCATGGATTCGGCGGTTGCGCACGTTGGACTAGAAGGCAGCTATCACAGCCACCGTATGGATACTTGGAATATTCCTATAAACTTTACTGAACCTTTGTAAATACTTACAGAGGATTTCTCCTTACTTCTGTTGGAGAAGCTACAGATCACCGGGGCGGCCTGGCTCCTTGCCATCGGTGAAAGCACTGATGAACTCATGGCACAGGTCTACCCACGACGAAATAGAGTTCTCCGGCAGGTGCATCAGCAAAGACCTCACGTTGGATTTGAGTGCCAACGGGAAGTAGTTGGCTAACACCTTCTCATCTCTTCCCCCGGCAGCCTGAACAGCGAGGGTGTAGATGGTCAGAAACTCTACTGGGTTCAGCCTTCCGTTGTACTTCTCAGGTATCTCTGGCTTGAACATGCGAACGGATGGCCAACAGACTTGCCACAGCTCAGGGGTGAAGGCAGGGCAGCCAACCTTGAAGGGCAGGAGCCCGTCAGCACCAAGAGTGAGCTAGTCGATGTCGGGGCCATTGCACCCGTCGGCTCAGAGGAGGTTGCTGCGGCATTGCTCGACGACGCACATGTCCCCTCTTTGCCTATCCTCCGGGGTTTGTCGTTGTCCTTGACGTGCCTGAGGATCAGAAGAGGCCATCGAGGCGTCATGGGGTCTTGATTTGGTCGCGCCCGTGCCGGCCGCTGTGGCGGGGGCTGCACCGTGGGGACGGCTCCCTCCGTACGGGCAGCGGCATGGGATGTAGCCGTTGCTTGGGGAGGCCGCGACGGGGCAGCTTGTCATGAGCCCTCGGCTTCGGCGAAACCGAGTAGGCTTTGGATAGTGGCCCATTCGTCCATCTGCTCGGCCGCTGGTGGAAACCTCAGCAGCAGCTGAGCCCGCGCCATGGCCTCCAAGGTTGTGCTTGGCATAGATGATGATGAAGTCGATCGCATCATCGCTCGGCCCCTGGTGGAGCCAGCAGCAGTAGCACTGCATCCCCGCTGTTGCGGTGCAACCTCCTGGGTGGCAGGGTGGTGAGGTGGAGGCGCCCGAGGGCCATCAGCTCCCTTGGTCGCATCAGCTCGGTCAACCCGCCCTTGGGAGAGAACACGCGCAATAGTCTTGCCTACGGCGAGGACGGCTATAGGGCGGTGGCTCGCCCCAGACCTAGCGCCGTTGCTGTGGCTACGTCCGTCGATGGGCGGAGCGCGGCCGTCGAGGCATTGCTGATGTCGTTCTCCTCCGGCATCTTCTGCTCCCGCGTCGGCCACGAGGGGCATGGTGGCGGTGCCGCCTGCCCTGACCATATCCCCAGCAGCGTTCACGTCCTCGTGCGTCCCCACGCCCCCCGCAGTGTTGGAGGCCGTGGGTAGCGGAGCCTTCGAGGTGGATGGATGAGATGAAGAAGCTGGTTTCTTTTTGGGCGCCATGGTCGATGGCGCCGTCAACGATGCAGATGGCGATGAAGATGGCGTGCTGCTTACGTCTTTAGGTTCGTGCAAGCGACGCCCCCTACCTGGCGCATCAAAGATGTCGCGGGAAACCACGGCCACCTATGGGACCAGGACGGCCCCTTGCTGGTTCGGCAGGGGGAGTCACCCTGCACAAAGAGCAGACCAACGCAAGGCAGTGCGGCAAGGATCGCACAACCAATTTTTTACCCAGGTTCGGGCTGCTGTGAGGCGTAAAACCCTACTCTTGCTTTGGTGGATTGATGAGGAAAGGTGGTGGTGGAGCGTAGTACACTTGCCCGACAAGGGTTGCTTTGGGGCAGCAGCAACTACGTCGCGTATGGGGGTGTGAGTGGTCTAAACCTCTAGTCCCTTGAATCATTGCCATGGGCCTCCTTTTATAGATCAAGGGGTTACCACAGTGGCAAATTAGTCATTTGACACTGATATGATAGCAAATAGTGTTATCATACCTAACTCCCTAGGCTGACAGCGTGCATATAATGCGCCGTTTAGTGTCACGCTGTTGGTTGCCCGGCAAGGCTTGCCGGGCTAATTCGCCAGCTCCACGTCTGCTTGCCATGACACATCACTGTACGGGTGTCATTTGTGGGTTCACTTGGTAGGAAGTGTGGCTGCCACTTAATCATCATGTGTCTTGACACCGCACTGATCGACGACATGGGTCATGGTGGAGTAGTCGGTGAGGCGATTTGGTCTTAGCAAGTCCCGGTAGGCCCAGCTGAGACGCCTTAGTCCTCTTCTTTTGGGGGTGGCCTCGCCCCTTGCTGGGCTCGCCTTCCCGGCAAAGGAGGCCTCTCTCTTGATAATACCAGGCTCCTCTATCTTAGTCTTGGTTCCTCCTGATGCTTCGAATCTCCTGGTCTCTTGGTCTCTTGCTCCGATGTTCCTATCTTGATCTTGTGCCTGTGCACAGTCATGTCAACAGGCCCTGGGTCTGTTGCACCGACAACCTTCACCATCCTTCATTTTGAACTTGTCAAACTGACTTTGAAGCACATCCATTTTGGATTCCTTGATGGACTCGGTACCTTCGTGCATATCAATCAAAGTATCCCAAATTTCCTTTGCATTCTCAAGACGGCTGATTTTGTTGAATTCTTCGGGGCACAATCCATTGAAGAGGATATCGCATGCTTGAGCATTGTATTGCAACATCTTTAATTCTTCCGCAGTTGCTTCACGATTTGGTTCTCTCCCATCGAAGAATTCACCTTGCAAACCACTACACACAATATCCCAAACGAGGGGTTATGTCCAAGAATATGCATTTTCATCTTATGCTTCCAACTAGCAAAATTAGTACCATCAAAGTAAGGACCTCTATGGTGGTAATTTCCCTCGCTAGACGTCATACTCTCCTAGGTTGTGAAACCAAGGCTATGATCACCAAAGCTATGGAAATCAAGGCAAATGGAGACCAAAGCTCTGATACCACTTGTAGGATCGAAAGTATGTCTAAAGGGGGTGGTTACACTAGTGCAGAACCGGGCAATAGCACCAGTTCGTAAGGCCCTTTAGTGCCGGTTCCATAACCGGCACTAAAGTGTGGGCACTAAAGGCCCCCCCCCTTTAGTACCGGTTCAACACGAACCGGTGCTAAAGGGAAACCACGTGGCACGAGCCAGCTCCAGGGGCCTGGAGCCCTTTAGTACCGGTTGGTAAGACCAACCGGTACTATAAGGTTTGGGGGTTTTTTAGTTTTATGATTTCTTTTTCATTTAATTTTGTGTTTCCATTTTAATTATTTTTCGTTTGCTGGTATTTTACGATACTACACATTGTACACGTTATATATATATATATATATAGAATTTCTAGTAGAACCAATCATGCATATATATATCATCAATGTCTCACAAACCATCATATTAATTAATTCACACATACACACATGTATAGCTATATACAATTTCTCCTACATATGCATGTTGCCTTCAGAGCCAGTGGTATTAGCCTAATTGGTGCCTTCGGAGCACGATGACAATTGGAAGTGGTTTTCATGGGGGCGGTAGCGGGTAATAGTATTCTCCCTTCGGATTTATGACCTGGTCGAGCAAAAATCCCGCTATTTCCTCTTGAAGTGCTTCTACACGCTCCGTTTCTAGGAGCTTCTCCCGCACCTCTCTGAACTATTAAGAAGGAGATCAATATGCATGTGTATTAGTTGTGTGACTAGATATCGATAATGGTGTAAAAATTGTGAATAGTGTTTTGACAAGCGTACCCATTCCTGTCTTTGAGATCTGCTCCTTTCGGACGCCATCATGCGAATGTTCTCGCAAACGTAGAATGCACATAGATCAGTCCCCTGCGCCTGCTTCAGGGCCTTTACGAGAATGGAATTTGATCAGATAATAATTAATCAAGCATGATAATTAAAGAGATGGCAGCTTGCTAGCTAGCTAGTACTACTTAATTACTTACCTTGGGTCTTCCCCATTTAAGCTTTTCTTTCCATTCGCCTTCCGTGACGCTGATGAACCTTGCCCAAGCCCTGCCCGCCGACAAAGAAAATGAATAAAGGGGTTATTAAATAGTTCATATCATGAAATGATGAACTAAATAGGCTGAGATATATAGTTAATAATGATTGAAATTACCTGTTGACTATCCCAAACAAGATGTTATAGTCAGTTTTTTCTTTGAGTAGTGAGTCCAGTATTTCAACTGTTCCGGCGTCAACTTTAATGATACACAAGACCCAGTGAAATCTGCATGCACACACGTTTGCATGTCTTAATTAAGCGGGCATATGTAAGCAAAAACATGTAGCTAGCTAGTAGGCAAAAACAAAGAATTTGTAGTACAAGACAGTGTGACTCACTGGAACTTGTAAGGAAGTAGTATATCTTCATTGTATTTGAGGCGCTTCAAGAACTCTAGCATGCTGTCCTCTACGGCCTTTTGATGACGTGCATCTATTTTCCATGTGTATTCATTAACGGTGTTTGGGTCAATGAACCCAATGCCATAGCGTCCACCTTTTCTCATTTCATACATCTTCATCCTGCATATAATACCATAGAAAAGAATATAGTGAGGATAATTACAGGTAATGATTGATCAAAAGGATCACTACAGCTAGCTTGAGACTTAAATTACAGAAAGAAATCACTTACAGACAATAGCAACTGACGATAGATTTGTCGAGTGCGTCTTGATTGTATAACTGAAACAGTTCAGAATACTCAACGGACACAGCTTTCTCATGGTAGTAATGCTCCTCCTTGACATTCACCATGAGGGACAATCGATCGGAAATCTTGGTAATGTTCATGTACCATTGATGCAATTCATACATTCTCGTTGGGAGGTTCTTGACCTTGTCTGGCTCGACCAAAGGTTGGCCCCAGACATATTTCCGTTTTATTTCATCCTCTCTAAGCACAAGCATGGGCTCGATCTCGAGGAGTTGTCCAACAGTGATTTTGAGAACTTCAGCCTGCATTATATGCTCCTCCGTTTATATTCGACGAGAAGCCAGACGGTACCTTAATACTGAGCAGTCATTCAAAGAAGATTTCCTTCTCTTCTTTGGTAAGAGTGTAGCTTGCATGACCCTGATGTATGCCGTCTTCTCCGTGCATACGTTGCTGGTCCTCCCGTGCCTCAGGTATATCTTTTGTCTTCCCATACACGCCCAAGAAGCCAAGCAGGGTCACGCAAAGATTCTTCGTCACGTGCATCACGTTGATTGCAGAGCGGACCTCTAGGTCTTTCCAATATGGCAGGTCCCAAAATATAGATTTCTTCTTCCACATGGGTGCGCGTCCGTCAGCGTCCTTTGGAACAGGTTGTCAGCTAGGACCCTTTCCAAATATCACCTTCAAATCCTTGACCATATCATGTACATCAGCACCAGTACGGTGGCGAGGCTTCGTCCGGTGATCCGCCTTACCTTTGAAATGCTTGCCTTTCTTTCTTACGGGATGCCTGCTCGGAAGATATCGACGATGTCCCAGGTACACATTCTTCTTACAACTATTCAAATATATACTGTCGGTATCATCCAAACAGTGCGTGCATCCGTGGTATCCCTTGTTTGTCTGTCCTGAAAGGTTACTGAGAGCAGGCCAATCATTGATGGTCACGAACAGCAATGCCTTTAGGTCAAATTCTTCCTGTTTGTGCTCATCCCATGCACGTACACCTGTTCCATTCCACAGTTGTAAGAGTTCTTCAACTAATGGCCTTAGGTACACATCAATGTCGTTGCCGGGTTGTTTAGGGCCTTGGATGAGCACTGGCATCATAATGAACTTCCGCTTCATGCACAATCAAGGAGGAAGGTTATACAAACATAGAGTCACAGGCCAGGTGCTATGGTTGCTGCTCTGCTCCCCAAAAGGATTAATGCCATCTGCGCTTAGACCAAACCATACGCTCCTTGCGTCATCTGCAAACTCCTTCCCGTACTTTCTTTCGATTTTTCTCCACTGCGACCCGTCAGCGGGTACTCTCAACTTTCCGTCTTTCTTACGGTCTTCTCTGTGCCATCGCATCGCCTTGGCATGCTCTTTGTTTTGGAACAAATGTTTCAACCGTGGTATTATAGGAGAATACCACATCACCTTGGCAGGAATCTTCTTCCTGGGGCGCTCGCCCTCGACATCACCATGCTCATCGCGGCTGATCTTATAGCGCAATGCACCACATACCGGGCAAGCGTTCAAATCCTCGTACTCACCGCGGTAGAGGATGCAATCATTAGGGCATGCATGTATCTTCTACACCTCTAACCCTAGAGGGCAGACAGCCTTCTTTGCTTCGTACGTACTCTCGGGAAATTTGTTGTCCTTTGGAAGCATATCCTTTATCATTACCAGCAACTTTCCAAATCCCTTGTCAGATACACCATTCTCTGCCTTCCATTGCAGCAATTCCAGTGTGGTGCCCAGCTTTTTCTTGTCACCTACGCAATTCGGGTACAACAATTTTTTGTGATCCTCTAACATGCTCTGCAACTTCTTCTTCTCCAAATCACTTGCGCAGTTTCTCTTTGCATCGGCAATGGCCCGACCTAGATCATCAACGGGCTCATCTGATGCCTCTTCTTCAACTTCTTCCCGCATTGCCGGCTCAGCTTCTTCCCGCATTACCAGCTCAGCTTCTTCCCCCATTGTTGTATCATCGTATTCAGGGAACCCATGGCCAAGATAGCTGTCGTCGTCCTCTTCTTCTTCATTGTCTTCCATCATAACCCCTCTTTCTCCGTGCTTGGTCCAAACATTATAGTGGGGCATGAAACCGGACTCAAATAGGTGGACGTGAATGGTTCTTGACGTAGAGTAATTGCGACCATTCTTACAGCCAGCACATGGACAAGGCATAAAACCATCCGCCCGCTTGTTTGCCTCAGCCGCAAGCAGAAAAGTATGCACGCCCTCAACGAACTGGGGAGAGCATCGGTCACCGTACATCCATTGCCGGCTCATCTTCATTACACAACACCGAATAGACCAAATTAATACAAGTTCATACATAAAGTTCATACAACAGCATAACTCTCTAGCTAAAGCATTTAAATGCAACAACAAATGCGATCAAGATCGCAACTAAGGTAACAATTGATCCAACAGCATAATGATACCAAGCCTCACTATCGATGGCATATTTTCTAATCTTTCTAATCTTCAAGCGCATTTTCTCCTTCTTGATCTTGTGATCATCGACGACATCGGCAACATGCAACTCCAATTCCATCTTCTCCCCCTCAATTCTTTTCAATTTTTCTTTCAAGTACTCGTTTTCTCTTTCAACTAAATTTAACCTCTCGACAATAGGGTCGGTTGGAATTTCCGGTTCACATACCTCCTAGATAAAAATATCTATGTCAACTTGATGGGCATAATTTGTCATAAACACGAAATGCAACAAATAGTTTTAAAAGAGAGTATACCACATCCGAATCATAACAAGGACGAGGGCCGACGGGGACGGATATCAAAACCATGGCACTATGTATAACAAATAACGTACCGGTAAGATAATTATTATACGAGTAACTATATATCCAAATCACACAAACATCAATTTTTTATATAAAATTTCATGAACAAGAGGCTCACCACAAGGTGGTGCCGGCGACGGGACGGTGCGGGCGATCGACGGTGGTTACGACGGAGATTTAGAAGGCACTAAGTAAACCACACCTACATATGCAAACTAAGTGTTATTTTAACCTCAAATTGCATATAAATCAAATACTAGCACATATATATATTTCCTCCCAAATTACTAAACTCACAAATTAATAACTATATAAAGCATTGCAAGAGCTAATCTAGCAATGAGAGATGAAAGGACAAAGTTGCTAACCTTTGTGATCATTTGAATGGATGGGGGCCTTCAAATCTTGACAAATTTTGGGCAAAATGTGTGGTGAGCTCGAGAGGAAGAGGGGAAGAACAGAGAGGAGAGGGGAAAGGGGAAGAACAGAGCGAGCTCGGGTGGACGAAGGGTTTATGTAGGACGACCTTAGTACCGGTTCGTGCCAAGAACCGATACTAAAGGTGCTGGAGGGGGCCCAGACTGACAACATCCTACCACCACTCTCATTAGTACCGGTTCGTGGCACGAACCGGTGCTAAAGGTTAGCCACGAACCGGTACTAATGAGAGCGGCCCGGCTAGCCGTTGGAACCGGCACTGTGTATACATTTGTGCCGGCTCAAATACAAACCGGCACTAATGTGCTTCACGTTTGACCCTTTTTCTACTAGTGTTAGACTACTTGACCAAATAAAAATCTAGCCTTTTCCCAATTTTAAGTCTTGGCAAATTTTAGCAATTTAACACAAGTCAAGCAATCAACCTACACATGCAATTCTAAGAGTGTAGCAGCGGAATGTAAACATTGCATATGAAGGTACAGGGAAGGGTTTGGAGAGGGCAAACGCAATATAGACACAGATATTTTTGGCGTGGTTCCGATAGGTGGTGCTATCATACATCCACGTTGATGGAGACTTCAACCCATGAAGGGTAATGGTTGCGCGAGTCCACGGAGGGCTCCACCCACAAAGGGTCCACAAAGAAGCAACCTTGTCTATCCCACCATGGCCATCGCCCATGAAGGACTTGCCTCACTTGGGTAGATCTTCACGAAGTAGGCAATCTCCTTGCCCTTACAAACTCCTTGGTTCAACTCCACAATCTTGACGGAGGCTCCCAAGTGACACCTAACCAATCTAGGAGATACCACTCTCCAAAAGGTAATAGATGGTGTGTTGATGATGAACTCCTTGCTCTTGTGCTTCAAATGATAGTCTCCCCAACACTCAACTCTCCCTCATAGATTTGGATATGGTGGAAAGATGATTTGAGTGGAAAGCAACTTGGGGAAGGCTAGAGATCAAGATTCTTGTGGTTGGATTGGAATGTCTTGGTCTCAACACATGAGTAGGTGGTTCTCTCTCAGAAAATGAGTAGTGGAACTATAGGCACGTTCTGATGGCTCTCTCTCAAATGGAGAAGGGGGTGGAGGGGTATATATAGCATCGACACAAAATCTAATAGTTACACACAATTTACCAAACTCGGTGAGACCGATCTGGTACAAAATGTGAACGTTAGGGTTTTTGGTGGGACCAACATGATCAACTCGGTGGGACGGGTGAGCTAGGGTTAGGGCAAAACCTCATCTCGGTGAGACCGATCACATGAACTCAGTGAGACCGATTTCAGCAATAAGCAAACAGAGACTTGGTCAAGCAAACTCGGTGGGACCGATCACTCATTTCGGTGAGACCGAAACGTTACGAAAAGGAAACAGAGAGTTTGCATTGCGAACTCGGTGGGACCGATCGCTCATCTCGGTATGACCGAAACTTACAAAGGGAAACAAAGAGTTTGCAATCCCATCTCGGTGAGACTGAGATCCCTATCAGTGAGACCGAACTGATTAGAGTTCCTGGCAGTGGCTATGTCAATGAACTCGGTGGCGCCGGATGAATCAAATCGGTGGGCCGAGTTTAACTTTAGGTTTTGGACATATGTGGAAATGAGAAAGTGGTTGAGGGCTTTGGAGCATATCACTAAGCATTTTGAGCAAATAGACCATTAAGCAACACCTCATCTCCTTTTAATAGTATTGGCTTTTCCTATGGACTCAATGTGATCTTGGATCACTAAAATGAAAATGAAGATTCTTGAGCTTTTGCCAACACTAGTAGAAAAGGGGGCAATGGTCCAGGCCGGTCCAGTCCATTAGTCCCGGTTCAATCCAGAACCGGGACCAATGGGGGCATTGGACCCGGTTCTTGAGCCCCGGGGGCCGGCCGGGCCACGTGGGCCATTGGTCCCGGTTCGTCTGGACCTTTTGGTCCCGGTTGGCGGGACGAACCGGGACCAATGTGCCTTGCTCCTGGCCCACCACCTTTGGTCCCGGTTGGGGGGATGAACCGGGACCAAAGGCTTCCCTTTAGTCCCGGTTCATGCCACGAACTGAGACCAATTAATTTCCTATATATACCCCGCGAGCAGAGCACTCTCACTGCTCTGTTTTTCGTGGCCGGCAAGGAGAGAGCTTTGTGTTGCTCTAGCTCACCTCCTATGCACACGAGGTGTTCGATGGAATGCCCGAGCCACACTACTTAAGCTTTCTCCTCTCCAAGCTCCACCTCCAAGCTCCATTTTTCTCAATATTTGTCTAGGTTTAGCGGTCCGTCACGTCCCGTCCCCGTCTTCACCGTTGTCGATCGCCCGCGTCGCCGGCACCACCGTGGTGAGCCTCTTGTTCTTATCTTCTTTCTGAAAGGAAAAAAACTCTTACTTGTATGTTTATATAGATACTTGTATAATTTTCTTACTTTTATTATTGCATCTTATATAGTGCGATGGTTTTGGTATCCGCCCCCGTCGGCCCTCGTCTTGTCTATGATTCAGATGTGGTATATATTATCTTTTCATAACTATTGGTTCATTTATTGTTTATGACAATTATGCCGACCAACGTGACATAGATTTTATTTATCTAGGAGGTTGTTGAACCGGAAATTCCAACCGACCCTATTGTCGAGAGGTTAAATTTAGTTGAAGAAGAAAATAATTTGTTGAAGGAAAAAATTAGAAAAATTGAGGAGGAGAAGATGATATTGGAGTTGCGTGTTGCGGATGTCGTCGATGATCATAAGATCAAGATGGATGCAATGCGCCTGAAGATTAGAAAGATTAGAAAATATGCCATTCATACCGAGGCTTGGTATCATTATGCCATTGGATCAGTTGTTACATTGGTTGCGATTATGATCGCATTTGTTTTCGCATTGAAATGTTTTACATAGTTTCAATGTATGGTTTAATTAATTTAGATGCTCTGCAGAGCTTTATGTTGTTAGATGAGAACTATGTATGTACTTTGGTTTTAATGTGATGATGAACTTCTATTAATTTGGTCACTTAATTATATAATGCACGCAGATGAACCGGCAATGGATGTACGGTTCAAGACACACCTCCGAGTACATTAAGGGCGTGCATGATTTTCTCGAAGTGGCTGAGGCAAACAAGCAGAATGGTTTTATGTGTTGTCCATGCCCTCTATGTGGGAATGCGAAGTCTTGCTCTGACCGGAAAATCCTCCACACCCACATGCTTTACAAGGGTTTCATGCCACACTATAATTCGCCAGCTCCACGTCTGCTTGCCATGACACATCACTGTACGGGTGTCATTTGTGGGTTCACTTGGTAGGAAGTGTGGCTGCCACTTAATCATCATGTGTCTTGACACCGCACTGATCGACGACATGGGTCATGGTGGAGTAGTCGGTGAGGCGATTTGGTCTCAGCAAGTCCCGGTAGGCCCTGCCGAGACGCCTTAGTCCTCTTCTTTTGGGGGTGGCCTCGCCCCTTGCTGGGCTCGCCTTCCCGGCAAAGGAGGCCTCTCTCTTGATAATACCAGGCTCCTCTATCTTAGTCTTGGTTCCTCCTGATGCTTCGAATCTCCTGGTCTCTTGGTCTCTTGCTCCGGTGTTCCTATCTTGATCTTGTGCCTGTGCACAGTCATGTCAACAGGCCCTGGGTCTGTTGCACCGACAACCTTCACCATCCTTCATTTTGAACTTGTCAAACTGACTTTGAAGCACATCCATTTTGGATTCCTTGATGGACTCGGTACCTTCGTGCATATCAATCAAAGTATCCCAAATTTCCTTTGCATTCTCAAGACGGCTGATTTTGTTGAATTCTTCGGGGCACAATCCATTGAAGAGGATATCGCATGCTTGAGCATTGTATTGCAACATCTTTAATTCTTCCGCAGTTGCTTCACGATTTGGTTCTCTCCCATCGAAGAATTCACCTTGCAAACCACTACACACAATATCCCAAACGGAGGGGTTATGTCCAAGAATATGCATTTTCATCTTATGCTTCCAACTAGCAAAATTAGTACCATCAAAGTAAGGACCTCTATGGTGGTAATTTCCCTCGCTAGACGTCATACTCTCCTAGGTTGTGAAACCAAGGCTATGATCACCAAAGCTATGGAAATCAAGGCAAATGGAGACCAAAGCTCTGATACTACTTGTAGGATCGAAAGTATGTCTAAAGGGGGTGGTTACACTAGTGCAGAACCGGGTAATAGCACCGGTTCGTAAGGCCCTTTAGTGCCGGTTTCATAACCGGCACTAAAGTGTGGGCACTAAAGCCCCCCCCCCCTTTAGTACCGGTTCAACACGAACCGGTGCTAAAGGGAAACCACGTGGCACGAGCTAGCTCCAGGGGCCTGGAGCCCTTTAGTACCGGTTGGTAAGACCAACCAGTACTATAAGGTTTGGGGTTTTTTTAGTTTTATGATTTCTTTTTCATTTAATTTTGTGTTTCCATTTTAATTATTTTTCGTTTGCTGGTATTTTACGATACTACACATTGTACACGTTATATATATATATATATATATATATATATATATATATATAATTTCTAGTAGAACCAATCATGCATATATATATCATCAATGTCTCACAAACCATCATATTAATTAATTCACACATACACACATGTATAGCTATATACAATTTCTCCTACATATGCATGTTGCCTTCAGAGCCAGTGGCATTAGCCTAATTGGTGCCTTCGGAGCACGATGACAATTGGAAGTGGTTTTCATGGGGGCGGTAGCGGGTAATAGTATTCTCCCTTCGGATTTATGACCTGGTCGAGCAAAAATCCCGCTATTAAGGGCGTGCATGATTTTCTCCGAGTACGGTTCAAGACACACCTCCGAGTACATTAAGGGCGTGCATGATTTTCTCGAAGTGGCTGAGGCAAACAAGCAGAATGGTTTTATGTGTTGTCCATGCCCTCTATGTGGGAATGCGAAGTCTTACTCTGACCGGAAAATCCTCCACACCCACATGCTTTACAAGGGTTTCATGCCACACTATAATGTTTGGACGAGGCATGGAGAAATAGGGGTTATGATGGAAGATGGCGAAGAAGAAGAGTACGATGACAACTATGTGCCCCCTGAATACGGTGATGCTCCTGAAGATCAAGAGGAACCAGACGATGTGCACGATGATGCTGTAACGGGCGAAGCTGCTGAAGATCAAGAGGAACCAGACGATGTGCCCGATGATGATGATCTCCGTCGGCTCATTGTCGATGCAAGGACGCAATGCGAAAGTCAAAAAGAGAAGCTGAAGTTCGATCGCATGCTAGAGGACCACAAAAAAGGGTTGTACCCCAATTGCGAAGATGGCAACACAAAGCTGGGTACCGTACTGGAATTGCTGCAGTGGAAGGCAGAGAATGCTGTTCCTGACAAAGGATTTGAGAAGCTACTTAAAATATTGAAGAAGAAGCTTCCAAAGGATAACGAATTGCCCGACAGTACATACGCAGCAAAGAAGGTCGTATGCCCTCTAGGATTGGAGGTGCAGAAGATACATGCATGCCCTAATGACTGCATCCTCTACCGCGGTGCGTACAAGGATCTGAACGCATGCCCGGTATGCGGTGCATTACGGTATAAGATCAGACGAGATGACCCTGGTGATGTTGACGGCGAGCCCCCCAGGAAGAGGGTTCCTGCGAAGGTGATGTGGTATGCTCCTATAATACCACGGTTGAAACGTCTGTTCAGAAACGGAGAGCATGCCAAGTTGATGCGATGGCACAGTGAGGACCGTAAGAAAGACGGGAAGTTGAGAGCACCCGCTGACGGGTCGCAGTGGAGAAAAATCGAGAGAAAGTACTGGGATGAGTTTGCAAGTGAGCCAAGGAACGTATGGTTTGCTTTAAGCGCGGATGGCATTAATCCTTTCGGGGAGCAGAGCAGCAATCACAGCACCTGGCCCGTCACTCTATGTATGTATAACCTTCCTCCTTGGATGTGCATGAAGCGGAAGTTTATTATGATGCCAGTTCTCATCCAAGGCCCTAAGCAACCCGGCAATGACATTGATGTGTACCTAAGGCCATTAGTTGAAGAACTTTTAGAGCTGTGGAATGGAAAGGGTGTACGTACGTGGGTTGAGCACAAACAGGAGGAATTTAACCTAATGGCGTTGTTGTTCGTGACCATCAACGATTGGCCCGCTCTCAGTAACCTGAAGGTGTTTCCCTTATTACTCAAGCGAGGTTATAGTAATGTAACTGATGAGTTATGCATGCGTGCGCAGGTACCACTATATTCTTCTGGAGATTAAGCTTGAGCGTGGACTAGTAACCGTCTTAGACTCGAGACGGAAAGATCCCAAAACCTATGCGGACATGACTGAAATGCTCAGCAAGTAAGTTCAATCGATCATAATTATCGCACCATATCGGTAACTTTTTGTTCATTTCCTGATATCTCAAATAATAATAATTATTTTCTTTGTCTTGCAGGGTTTGGAAACAGTTCACCGCAGAACCTCCGGGACTGCCGAAGGAGCTGCGATATACATACCCGAAAGTAAGTACTACTGGCTAGCTAGTTGCGCGCATCTCCGGCCCGTTGATTCTATATATAGCTATACTTTCATCAATGTCATTTATAATGCTTCATTATCAGTTTGATTGACCTCTATTTCTCGTAAAGTGCTTGTGGCAGGAGGAAGGGAATGATTTCTGTGGATACTACGTGTGCGAGTTCATCCACACCGCGACTTTGAAAAACAAGCGGGGCTACTCTCAAAGACAATATGAAGTGCGTAAGCAATAATATTCATAATTTCATTTTATTACGCCATCATTTCTGTTGAGTTTCATTCATATATATGTACTAATTAACCCCCTTCTTCAAATTAGACATAGCAGATGCGGAATGAACTCCTAGAACCAGATCGCATGAAAGCAATTCAAGAGGAATTGGCGGGATTCTTTCTTGACCACGTCATCAGTAAAACCGGAGAATACCATGTGGAAATTGATTTCAAATGCTAGCTAGGGGTTTGTAATTATAAGAGATCTTATACATATTATGCATGTATGTAGCCAGTAGCGTCGGATACATGATACGAAAACTTGTTGTTCGACCAACCTCTCGGAGAAGGAGAGGTCGATTGATCACTTCTCTCGGTATGCGTGACGAACTTCTGTACTGAATGGTTCTCTCGATCACTTATGTATATATAGTACGTAGCGTCCAAGCACGGACATAAGAGAGGACACTTCTCTCTATTAATTAGCTAGCTAACACAATATATGAAACACCTAATTAAATTAACCCCCCAAAACCCCCAACCTCCCCTCCTTTCAAAAAAAAACACAAAAACCCCAGCAACTGGAATGCTGACGCGTGGATGCATTTTGGTCCTGGTTGGTGCCACCAACCGAGACCAAAGGCCCCCTGACTGGGGTGGGCGCACAGAGCCACATGGAGGCACATTGGTCCCGGTTCTGGATTTAACCGGGACTAATGGGTGGAGGTATTAGTAACGACCCATTAGTCCCGGTTCATGAACCGGGACTAAAGGCCCTTACGAACCAGGACTAATGGGTGGTTTTCTACTAGTGCAATATGTGTCCTTAGCATTGTAGTGTGAGTTAACCAACATGGCAAATGCTAGATGGAATTCTCATTTGATTGACGAAGTGTCCTCCCCTATGACGCGTCAGCTATATTGGAGATTCCAATTAGTACACGAAATATAGAGGATTTCTGATCTCGGAGAAGATTGGCGCGATGAGCGTGCGGGGTGATGTGCGGGATGCCATCTCCTGGGCGGCTGCAGCAATTCACCGTCACAGAGATGGCACATATTTAGAGTCATCAGTCCTGGTCACTCGGTCACTCATGGATAGAAGGATCCTACTTCACAAGGCCCTGTTTGGATCACCGTTTCTCTTTCAAATACACTGGTAAAGAAATACACACCTCACCCCGTCGTTTCACTTTCGGCTGGAGTTTGCACAGCGACCGGTAAGTTAATTTACACCTTCGTGATTGCATGCAGAGAACCTCTGTCGTTGGCTGAACACTTAGGCGTGCGACATCTTCATATTGCATCAAATTGCAAGTGGCCAAAAAAATCAATTGTGTGGCTGGAGGATCTTATGGTGTCGTTGTCAAGGAGATTAAGGAGATGGAGAAATCTTTTATTTCATGCTCTTTTGTTGATGAATTTTGAGCTTCTAATAATTTTGAAGCTCATAAGTTGTCTAGGCTAGGTGTTTCCCTTCCACGGAGTAGACAATTTGTGGTTAGGTGCTCCTCATGATCCATATGTAATACTCTCTCCGTTATAAAATAGATGACCCAACTTAGTACCAACTTTATATTAAAGTTAGTATAAAGTTGAGTCATTTATTTTGGAACGGAGGGAGTACCTGTAAACATTACCTCGGTTTAATAAAGCCTAGCTGATTTTGCTCCCCAAAATAATACAATTATAGCAGTACCACCAGAAATCTACCTTGTTAGCTGTGTTTGCCTTCAACCGTTTTAGCCTCCATAAATATTAACAAATGTCCTTATGGCAATCAAAATTCTGCAGGATCCGCTAGAGTTGCTCTTACCACTACTGGAATCGTGTTATACGCTGAGTGCCACGGACACTTGGCAAAGGGCCAAAACACGTCGGCAAAGCCTTTGCTGAGTGCTGCACTCAGCAACAAGCCCTGAGCGGAGGACCAATACATCTTGATCGGAAAACCAATGAAAACATCCAAACAGCATCAAACACGCAGAAAAAAAGAAGACATGCCGACTACCGAGCGGCATTTGGTAACAGTTTCAGGTACTGATAAGAGCTCCCAGCATCCAAAGAGCGTTTTGGATCGTAACATGCAAAGCCACTACACAAGTACGTTTTCTACCTTTTTACAGGTGGAGTATATATATACACAGAACCAACATTCCGAAAAGACTACTGTGGAAGCAGAAGCACTCCTGAAGAACTAATCCAGTGCGTAGAGACTCGGCTCAGACTGTTCCTTCCTCATTGCCTCAACTGCCTCCCTGAAATTGCCAACAGGAATTTGAAATCTCAGTCATTTCACACGACATGACGCGATGCAAAATGGTATTAGAAATGCTCCAGGTGGTTTCATTTTCACACAACCATTTCATAGTCCCTTTGTTTGAAAATCAGACGGGAATGCTATTTTTTTTGTCGCAAAGGAATGATATGCCACAGTACAATATGCACTACCATACGGCGAGCAAGGTAACACTAACTTTCATAATGTGAAACCATCATACAAGCGCCAAGGTTCGTAAAACATGGTCCATAATATCACTACTGTTTAGAAGTAATTTAATTAGTCAAGCGTTGAAGAATAGCTATAGAAGGAATGAACTGGATTGTAATACCTATGCGCCTCCTGCATCTCCTTGTTGTTAGGCTTCAGTTTCATTCCAGCCGAGAACGCATCAGAGGCCTCTTTGTACTCCTAATAACGAAATCATCGTTCAAAGATTTTCTACAGGGCCGGAGGTGATGTATAAAGCAGCAAAAAAAAACTAATCTTACCAGAAGAGACATAAGGGCGGCTCCTTTCCGGTAGTAACCTTTATGCCACTTAGGGTCCAGGCTTATGCAAGCATTGGCATCAATCAAAGCATCATATTCTTCACCACACTTCAGATAGCAAAGGCTCCTGTTCGAATACAACACCGCGTCAGCGGGATCCAGCTTGATTGCCTGCACCAAACCAAATGTTAAAAGACCACGAAGCACAACCTGTTTATTCCGGGATAAAACAAGAACCATGATCTGCTCCATTTGTGTTAACTAATTAATGATACATTATTACATTAGCAATACAGAAATAAAAGAGTTTTCCAATGGGTTTTCAGTAACAGCATTTTTTAGTATAACTGCCTCAAAATATACCTCTGTATAGAATTTTGATGCGGCGGCATAGTCCTTGCCCTCAACTGCTTTTGCACCTTGTGATTTCAGCCGAGCCTTCCTATCTTTGTCACTTGACTTGCCCTACATTATTAAGAAACTTGTACCACGATTAAATAGAAAAGTAAGATGCCACAGGCTGTAACATGCTGGAATAACGGATGTCTTATTTCCCGAACTAGTACAAAAAACATGGTTTTCTTCAAACAGCAGGATACATGCCAAGATATACTCGAATCCAAATGAATGGGCAGAGCTATCACTATAAATGTAAACCTTGGATGGAAATTCTACAGTCCTTTCGTAAGGCCTTGCCTACTTCAGCAAAAAACATGCAAAATAGCCTTTCTATAGCACTGGCTATAACATGTTCTTCACATAAAAATTCAGAATTCCTCGTTTTTTTTGTTTTTTTTTAATTTACTTTCACCTGGGTGCATGTGAGCTAGGGAGCCAAAACGTCCAGCTCAATTTTATAACTTCAGAATGATCAAAGTTAATAGCTGAAACCCGGCCGAAAATAGGATAGAAGTACTCGAGTGAACCAGTTAAAATAAATACATTCATTTATTAGTAATGAAATATTGTTAAAAATTAATGATGTACACTTAAAAAGGGGTTATAAAAATTAGTCAAAACTCAAAAGACACAAATCAACAGTAACTTGCATTTGCTGGTATATTAACTCCTGACCCTATGCAGCTATACACGTCAATTATTTAGAAGCACAACAAGCATTCTTAGATGTGGGAATCAGTAACCAGTAGTGGGAACATGTACATTCATAGGATGCCAAGTGTTATATTCTCATCTAATGTCCACGACTGTGATGTATTAGCAATATGAAAATAACAGTTCTCTCCCAACAGCTTGTTCAGTAAGAGGGCCGTTGAAAATGATTACACAACAATATACCTCAGAACACAATTTTGATGCAGCAACATAGTTCTTCCCCCTAACAGCTTTTGCACCGCTTGATTTCAGTGGAGCTTTGCTATCACTGTCACTTTTCTTAACCTAAATCATTAAACAATACTTATGTTAAGATGCTGCAAAACTGTACCAAGGCAGAATAACCTGTCTTATTTCTCCTATTAATAGAAACAGCTGATGACATATTAACTGTACAGAACTAAGATGACATTCTAACACAAGGATACGAATTACTTCCGTACATTACCCACTCTTAATATGCAGAGTAAATTTCCCAGTTCTCGATGAAATGATTCCAAATATCCCCCATTTATCGGAAAGGTATGGCTACTCTGATGGATGGATCAAATCTCATATCTAGCTTTCCATCCTATAGTTACTCTGATGGATGGAAATCGTCAGCACCTACTTTTTGGATAGGACTACTGGGGCTTCTAAACTGATTTTCTCTGCATGATTTCGTCTCAACATCACTGAACCTCACATATTGAATACTACGATATGCACTAAAGGAGCAGTAAACAAGAAATACGATTTGAGTGCACTCCAAGATTTCCATGAGACATCACATAATATTCATCACCAGGACAAGTTTATGCAACAAGTGCCAGAGCATCAAGTATCAAGGGTGAAGAACAGGCATAAATTGAAAAAATAATTCACCTGGTTAGCTGGAACATTGATATTGGCGCCAACCTCCAACAAGTATTTAAGGCATGTGGTTAAGCCATTGTTAGTTGCTATTGCCAATGGAGTTTCAGGAATTGTACAATTGACATCCGCGCCAGCCTGTGGGTTAACAGATATAACATAAAACACGTGGAGAATACAAAAAAGTATCTTCCGACATGAGATTCCATCAAGCAACCAAAATGTGCAGAATGTGAATTGCACACACACCTTGACAAGAAGTTTCACGCACTCTAAGCAAGTGGACTCATTCATTCTGTCAGGAGTAGCATAGAGTACTGTGGTCAGGGGTGTACCAAAGTCCCATGAGACTTTGTTCGGCTGCAATTTTATTTTGAAAAAATACAAGTCACTTACCAGGTCCCATATATGTTGAACAAATAGGATTCTAGGGATTGTATACGCATCAAAACTTGAGCTATGCAGAAAAAGAAGTAAGCTCAAGTGGAAGAACATCAATTTACTAATTACATCTGCATGGTGCTCCAGCAAAATCTTCATAGCATTGAACTTCCCATGGGCTGCAGCGGCAACTAGAGGTGTCCCATGAGGAGAAGGTGCATCAACATTAGCTCCTTTCGATAGCAGCAGTCGTGCAATTTCATCACAGCCTAGCAAGAAAGGAGGCATCCACACCGTTTAAATAGTTATATCCTATCAGTATACACAACATGTTGACAAGAAGGTTTTCAGTTGCTGGACAAATTCATTTTGGGACATTTTTTTTAAGGAAAGTCATGTAGTGGAACCATCACTTCCGTATTATCACTCCTGGGCTGCATCCCAATCATAAACACAAAGTTGGGACGGTCAACCTCATAACACAATCGGACAGCAACTCAACAGAGAAATATGACATCATATATATGCAACCAACTTTAACAGAGCAGAATGTGAAGAAATAGACACCTGTTGCTACTGCTTCATGCAGAGGAGTCGTGCCGGTGGAGGAACTTTTTGTGTTGGGATTAGCACCTTTTTCAAGAAAATACCTCGCAGCAGTCATTTCCCCATGCGCCACCGCGAAAGACAAGGGTGTCAAACCTGCCAAGAGAATTACAATCAAGCAATTTTAGTCAAATAGGCAACCGGTTGGGCCTAAGAAATCTACTGCCATTGTCTGCACTTCCTCAGCATCATATCACAAGCAATACTGAAGACTGAAATCTCACAGACACGCACATTTGCAGGTGCATATAAACAAAATGGTGTAATTAATACCGTCATTCACAAGCATGTTTAGACGGAAATCTTATAGTCATCAGGTCTCACTATCACAAGCTTATATTATGCAACAAAAATATATGAAAACGAAGTAATAAACTGAACAGTAAGATCATCATTTTTTAATTTTGAATAAGTAGTAAGAATTCAATTAACTGGCCATATCACGAGCAGATGAACAGAGCATGAGAGATTAAACAAATACGGAAATTCCTATAAATGGAATGCCAATAATTCACGTTCCATCTACGAATTGCATTGTATGGTATAAGCAAGAACTGGAATGAAACATTGGAGCATTTGATTTACTACGTACCAGAGCTAGCATCCGAGTCGACATCAAATCCAAGCTGCTCCACCAGGTACTTGCAGATGGCCATATCACCAGAGCCCGCTGCCGAATGCAACGCCCCACAGCCCTCGACCCTCACAGAGGCAAGCGACTCCCTGTCATCCTTGTCCATGCCATTTACCAAGGCTTCAAGACGACCCAGATTTCAACAGAGCCACGTTAGTTAAGGCACATCCTCATACTACATGATCCAATTTCCAACAATTTTGTTGCATGAAACAAGATCAAGACACTCAATAAACGGATGGTGAAATGTACAGATAACAACCCCACAAGAGCAAAATCAATCAACTAAAGCCAGCAGACCATCACAAAGCAGCAGCATCAACTTATATATCGTATAAGCAGCACCATCAACCATATCTAGAACAACGCCATCACGGAGGAGGATCTTACCCTTGGCCCGGCGCAGGTCGCCTTGCGAGCACGCGAGGAGGAACTGCATCTGCGGCGACCAGCCGCCGGTACCTGGACGCGCGACGAGCGGGAAATTAAACCAGGAACGCATGCCGCCATCAGTAACCTCGAGAATCGCAGAGCGGATCTCGCCCGAAATGGCGGCGCGAAACGGGACGGAGAGAGGGGGGGTCGGTCGCGGCGCGCGGCACGTACCGACGTCGGTGACCTCGAACCCGTGGAGGGCGGCGGCTTCGGCGAGGGCGAGCGCCGCCGCGGCTCGCTGGACGTCGCCCGCGCTCGCCGGCTCGCGCCCTCCTCCGGCGCCGCGGCGGCTCTTCCCCTTCCCCATGGCGAGAGGCGAGAGGCGAGAGAGAGCTCGGGAAGGGTCTGGAAGCGGACGGAGGGTCGGGTTTAAGGGGTGGCGCGGTGGCTTGGCTTTGGTGGGAAGGAGCGGAAGAAGGGCGGGGGAAATGGGAGAGAGAAGCCCGCGACGCGGTGGATCGCTCGACGCGTGTCTCCACGGACGGCGGGGATGGGACGGGACGGGGTGCGGAATCAGGGGGGACGTGCGCGCCGTTGACTGCGGTTGACGACTGAGAATCCGGGAGGCGTGAAGGGTTTCCATGGGAGAGATGATACGACAACCAAGCGTGGCATCATGCACTAAGTCAACGTTAACCTTTCAAAAAAACAAGTCAGCGTCAACACGTATTTTCTTCTTTTTTGTTTGTTTGGCTCGCAGGTAGAGGCGGTGTCCGCTCATTTTAACCGGCCGACCCATTTGGTCCACCTCGGCCGGTTTTTTCAACAAACATAGTTTCATCATCAAACATAGCAAGTACTAGATAGCAAAATAAAACTAGAAATTGTTGCATAGTATCGTACGATCATACGTCGGCGTACAACATTGCGCCAAAATAATTGCATCTCGGCCATAGTTATGCAAAACGAACAAATATAAGATGATCACGCAGACCTCTAGTTCCTTCGAGATTATCGAGAGCTCTACCTCCTTGGATCTTGATATCGGGCAATGGCCTCATCGATCTCGAGCTTCTACATTTGTATGTCAAAAAAGGTCTTCAATGCCTCCTCTTTGCAACTTCGTCTCTTCCAACTCTTCTCTCTTCTCAATTAACACCTCCTTTTGGGCCACGAATCCCTTTAAAGTTTCTTGCAAGGCGAGTGTCGAAGCATTGCGCTTTGCATCCACCTTGAATTTGGTCTTTCCCATCGGCCTCTTCTCACTTTCACTTGGGTCGACGAACGATACAATGAGTTCTTAGAGCATATTACAACACAACACATACAACAACCTAAAGGAGTTAAAGAGAAAGTACATCTTGCAAATGTCGATGCCCACTACACTCAAGAACCTAAAACGACTAAGCAGAAGAGGTGTCATGCATCAGCCGACAGCCACAAGAAGGATGTTGTTGACGCTGCTCCACTAGGATGAGGGAACACAACTCCTTCCTTCTCCAATTCAGAAGAGGGACCCTACCCTCTCGTCCTGGTTCAAAGGGCACCGCATCGTTGGCAAGAAGAGGCGCTCACCTGATAGCTAGGCAAGGAGCTGGTTACCCAACCACATGGATACATCATGGCACATTGCTCGCTTGAAGCACAAAGCGCAAGACATAACTGGAAGTGAAAGCTCTAAGTACAACGCAATACATCTGTCAGGAAATGATTTACACTACTCGACCATGGCCACGACTGCCGTTAATTTTGTCAGGAAATGAAGAAGTTGATCACGAAAATCAAATTAATGTCAGTACATTTTTTAACCAGGAAATTAACACACATGTACGAATGGGCAGGAGGACCGTGCATATAAATGTCTGGATACATTACGAACAGCGAACCATCTAAGAAAAATCATCCATGACGGGCATACTACCGAGGGGACTTCAAACAGCCATCGTTGATGGGGTGATGTAATTGACATGAGTGGCAGGATCCAAAATGTCCCCTAACTTAATGATGTAGTTGGCCATAGTACTACTAGTGTCTGATGAAAAATTATGGCGCTGAAATGTCAGTTGTCATGAGAGATATTTTCATAGTGATCCTCCTAATTTTCTTTCTGTAATCAGAAGAACTAAATATGACGGTGTACTTACAGGTACACGCAATAATCCCTTCTTGAGTGCACAAGGCAAAAATTTATTTGTTTGATAAGATTTACTTTATTTGACTGAAAGAGAACCATTCAAATACACCGTCGTTGCAGTTGCAGACGAACAAAAGCTGATCCTCGCCGGCCGTCTTTGCCCATCGCCGCCAACACACTAGAGGCAAACAAAAATTACATTTGAATTGGATATACATTTTTTTCTGCTGGTAAAATTGCATAAACTTCATGTCTGCAATCTCTACGCTGAACTCCACAGTAAAAAAGAACTTTAAGTGGGGCGTTGCAGAGGACGGGTCCCATGGAGCCCGTTTTCTAGAAAAGTATTTTCTAAATTATTTAGAACAAAAACTATCAATTTTTCTGGAAATACATACACTTAAGTATTTGCAGGGTAGACAAAAAAGACAAATATCTGGCCCAAATACAATAAAGAAAAAGCCCATTTTATTCTATGTATTTATCTTTTTTGTGTACATCACATATGAACATACATGTTCATGAAATTCTGTATGTATATACTACAAGCATATGCTTATGTGTATACTTTTTTATCAGAATTTTTTGAGGTGTGAAAATGATATTTTCACTGAAAAGAAATAAAGGCCTCCCTCAAGATGATCACGCAGACCTCTAGTTATGCAAAACGAACAAATATAAGATGATCACGCAGACCTCTAGTTCCTTCGAGATTATCGAGAGCTCTACCTCCTTGGATCTTGATATCGGGCAATGGCCTCATCGATCTCGAGCTTCTACATTTGTATGTCAAAAAAGGTCTTCAATGCCTCCTCTTTGCAACTTCGTCTCTTCCAACTCTTCTCTCTTCTCAATTAACACCTCCTTTTGGGCCACGAATCCCTTTAAAGTTTCTTGCAAGGCGAGTGTCGAAGCATTGCGCTTTGCATCCACCTTGAATTTGGTCTTTCCCATCGGCCTCTTCTCACTTTCACTTGGGTCGACGAACGATACAATGAGTTCTTAGAGCATATTACAACACAACACATACAACAACCTAAAGGAGTTAAAGAGAAAGTACATCTTGCAAATGTCGATGCCCACTACACTCAAGAACCTAAAACGACTAAGCAGAAGAGGTGTCATGCATCAGCCGACAGCCACAAGAAGGATGTTGTTGACGCTGCTCCACTAGGATGAGGGAACACAACTCCTTCCTTCTCCAATTCAGAAGAGGGACCCTACCCTCTCGTCCTGGTTCAAAGGGCACCGCATCGTTGGCAAGAAGAGGCGCTCACCTGATAGCTAGGCAAGGAGCTGGTTACCCAACCACATGGATACATCATGGCACATTGCTCGCTTGAAGCACAAAGCGCAAGACATAACCTACATAGTCGTCGTACTCGAACACTCGAGCGGAGGGGAAAGCTACTAGTGGCAAGCGAAGAGGAAATGCAGCTCCGAGGACAGCGAAAAAACGGTTGTGCCGATTGAAGGTGCGCCCCAGTGGAGAAAGAACCCGACACTCCCCGTCATGGCCAATCTGTAGCCATCAGGAAGGGGAACTCTATCCCCTTCCCCCCAGGGACGAGGACGTCGAACCATTGTGACTCGACAATGTAGGTTGGACCTAAGAGCACCACGAACAGAGAAGACGACAAACCTGCAAGAAAGACTAGTGCGCACAATTGCCACACAAGGTTTGGAGTCGCGGGTCACCTCCACCCCAAGGCACCACCCTACCAAGTACCCAATTTTCCCGTACGACGTCTCCAAGGAGAACACGACGCGCATGTCGCCGTCACCTGCCCAATCAACCATGGATTTTGATCTTTTGCTTGGAAAAGAAGCCGAGGATGGGGAGGCAGTGTCCTCAACAACGCCTCAGCGGAGGAAAGCAACGCCCTTGGGCGTCGCCGCTGCCATGGCCGAATTGGTTGGCCAGGGGTTTCCCCGGACCCGAGCTTGTCATATCACCATGCCAGTGAGAGAACTGGATCAGAGGTCGTCGAGAACCCTAGGTGGCGAGGAAGCGTGAGCCAGAGAGGGGAAAGGGGACCGAACCTACATATCTAGATTTGAAAACCGAAGGTGCACCGACACCTTGACCACCACCCGTCGACACCTCGCCACGCCCACATGGCCAAGGGATTCGGTCACCAGCCCCAGAAAACGTCATATGTCGAAAGACGTCCCCGCCGCCACTAGGGACCACCGTGCCACGACTGAAGTCCTTTGCCCGCGTGACGGAGCGACGCGAACCTCGTCGCCACCTTTGTCCACGACCGCGCGAGCAAAGCTGGCTTTCTCCTCTGATTACGTCGAGGGATTTGGAGGAGGATGTGTGGCGGCAATGACGCGAACCCTAGTCGCCCTCGGGAGGACGACGCGAGGGCCTATTTCTTTTCACTCATTTTGCTTTGTTATACTTTTTTTTCATAGCTCAGTTATGTTAATCTGTATGTTCCATCAAACATGCAAGCTGGTATTTCTTTAGAAGTAAAATTCATTTCCAGTAGAAGCAAATTTTGATTGCGGAGTGCTTCTGTTTATTCCAGTGTGCCATAAGACTGCAGCATGGCTCCACTATGTCTTATATTTGTTTAGCTTATTCACATTTTTACTTCTACCAAACATGCTTCATTATTTCTCGCATTTTTTATTTCTAAATGGTTTATTGCACATGACAATATACATGCTTCCTTTACCCGTCATGTTTCTATGGTCCTCGTTGTTTATCTTGATATATTGATGTGCTTTCACTATCAATCTGTGCTTTTTTTATTTTTCTTATGTGTTGCGTATAGTCTTGCATTGTCATTGATTTCAAAAATTTCCACATAATGTCACCATCCCTCACATATGTTTCCATGGTTTTCCAGTTGTATTGTGCCTCCGTTCTTGAGTACGAGCTTCCTCCATTTCTCATGTATCCAATGTACTGACAATAATATGGAGGATATTGTCCATGTATTCATTGTATGTAATTATGCTTCACTGGTTTATTTACATGTGTACCAATGGTGGTGGAATTTTGCATCAATCACTACCGATGTGTGATCCTTATTGTATAAACATTTTCCCTAAACCACACGTACCTCAACCATCCTGAGCATAGCTTCTTCCAATGAACTTTTATTTCACTAACTTTTTGCCAATACATTTCCATTGTAAGTGTGTGCTTCTTTGTTTCCATTTGTTTTGTTTTGTTTATAGACATTTTTCTGCACCCAACTTTAGCCATGATCATCCCATTTGGAATCAATTGGGTGGAAGAGAAAGTTGTATAGTTGTAGATAGTGTTATTTTTTTCTTAAATAAAAGACCTGCAAATTGTTGCTCATAGCAAGTGGATTTGTTCCAATTATTCGTGGTGATTGTTGCGCTTCCACACGTGTTTTTTCACCAGTAGTATATTCGATCACACCAGAAATTGATGCTTCCAATGGACTTACAGTTGTGGTCATAGTAAGAAAGTGTTTGCTATTATGCGAACATTTTGTTTCAGAAAAAAAATGTTTATTATCATGCAAGCAGTGTGTTCCAAAACATTAAAATGGCTCTGTGTTTAGTTAGGCTTGTCACACTGGCAAGCTAGCCAAATTGTGCGAAAAAGGAAAGATGTCCTTAGTCTTTCTTCAGTCATGTTTGATTTGTGTGGTTTGACACGAGTCACGCCATACTTCGATTAGCTCCATGGCCCATAAGTAAAATACACATCTTCCTCTTACAAAAAAAAATACTTCAGAGTTATGGAGCTATAAAGTATTTCGGGCCAAGCATGCAGTTCTAAAATATGTTCCTGAATTCACATTTGAAGTTTGTCAAGGGGAAAACATTAATATACAAAGCAACATAAAGTATATAATTTGGTGAAGCAACATTGCATTGTTCCACGCATCCAAAATAAATAGGAAGGGCACATATCAATATAGATTAAAGAAGTACAAGTTAACACCTGAACATGTGAAGAATCCCTTTGTATGGAACTTCAAAGGTGAAAAACAACAGTGAAAACTATAGCCGCGGTATCAGAAAAAAAATATGTGCATAGCTCAGCTCTCTAAAAATTCAAGACCAACACCCTACCAACACAATCACATCGGAGGGCAGACCCGAAATCCACTATCAACTCAGGAAGACCCAGCCACCAGCACCACCTTTCTGACATGTTTTACCCACAATTCTCTCGACAATTGGCGTCAGTCATGGTATTTTGATTGGGTCATGTAATTCACAACCAAAAGTGGAGGGGCAAGTAATAGATCGACTAAGAAACATGTGTCTCACACATCAGAAGGTAAAACTAAAATCATGTCCTTAGCCAATACAATGGCATCCAAGGATAAACATATGGGGCTTTATGGTTGATAATAGATACTCCCTCCGTCCCATAATATAAGAACGTTTTTGGCACTACACTAGTGTCAAAAACATTCTTATATTATGGGACAGAGGTAGTACATCACAAGCTTATGCATGTTATTCACCATGCTTGCGCAGCTGACAGGTGTGCGCCGATTTGCCATATTTCTCCAGTATGCCTAACTGCGGTCGTGAACTAAGCACTAGATCAAACAAGTATGAAATGCCTTAACTTTTGGGAGGAGACTTGTTGTCATAAACTATGCAGGACCAACAGTCTAGCACTGAAGTGCTGCCAAGTTTGACAGTGTGGATACACAGTTATCATGCATGGATGATTAAAGTTGAAACCGTCCATGTGAAAAAGTTTACGATGTATTTGAAAATGTTTGACAATCATAATGGGAACAACCAAAGAAATAGTTCATGATAAGCAGTATCTCAGCCACTCTACAAAATAATTCTTAGTAGACACATTTTACATAATCAAGTCAAAAAGAGTTCTGTTGTTGATTTTGTTCTCAACTGACAAGTGGCATGTACATAACCATTCCAATCTCAGTCTAGTTACATCTTTTATACTTTGCTATAGGAATATGTACATGATTAGGTGTAAAAATTAAATTACACAGGACATTGTCAATGCTTTGCAAGATGTAATGGGATTTCTCAAAAAAAAATGTGATGGGTAAATTTTATGTGTTCCATGATGACTAAATTTGAGGTGTTCCATGATAACACTATGCCTATAAATATCCTCTCCTCTTGGAGAAATGCCAATATGTATGCTGGTTAAAGAAATCGTGTACATTACCATGTTGCGTCAGAGTAGGAAACATGCATATCCAGTGGGTGCGCTCCACACATTCAGGAAAACTGGTCCCTCGATTTCCAGAATGTTGAGGGTTGAGTGTATCCTGGGAAACATGAAAATAGAAATGCACACTCCCTTCGCAGGCATTATCCTGTTCAGGTTCAAAGGGACTTTCTCAGCCCATATCGCAACAATCCAGGCCAAGGGGCCTTAAGATTGTTGGGAATACAAGCACCCCTGGTGCAACTTTCATCACTAGCAATCCCATAATGATATGCAAAGACAATTATAACATAAGTAACACAATATAGAGTTCACTTTTATTACAACCCATAATCCATAATGACATTAAAAACTGACGCTAAGCAGCAGTAGCTTTATTGAGGCATATATCCTGCTTACCACCTCCTAACAAAAGATGGTAGAAGTGCTGCTGACAAACGGCCTGGCCATCAAATCTGCATCACCTCGATCAGACGGCTGCCAAGGACATCTGCACAAAGTTTGTTGGTTGGAATTACATTATGATGTCAACGTAATTGGTTGGAATTTAATGAATGGATCATTCAACCATATTATCGTGCTACTAATGTTTACTTAATTCAAACATTCTAAAACACAGTTTGTTTAATTCGACACTGACTTTTTAAAAGAAGGTAAAGTTTGCTCAGTGCTGGAAAAATTCCACACTCTATACAAACGGAACTAATCCATTGCATGACATCACAGTGTAGAACTATGATCAAGCAGATCATGCAATGCAATTACGATATGTTCTAACTGATGGGATCATCCTTGGTTAGAATTATTACCTAGAGGATAAAAATCATATGTGGTTCCAAATTTAAAGTGTGCTTCATTTTCTCAAATAGTTCAGATGTAGGGGGAACAGCAGTGTTGCTAAAGTCTTATTACCATGTATAGTATTCCAAAGAGGGAAAGTTTTGTGAGCGTCCTCTCCCTACTTGCAAGACAATCTTTAAAAGATACACAACAAACTGACCTTATTTTTGAACTACGTAGCTTTCTGGCACATAGATTTCCCCTCCAGCTTCACCATGTTGTTCGCCACTAATTGTTTTTCTTGCAGCCAAGAATTCAGCACTCATCTCACTCATTCCTTGCCTCACAGCTTCCTCTACTGTCCCATAACCATGTTCATCAGCATACTTTCTAATATCCTCGGTGATTTTCATCGAGCAAAACTTGGGACCACACATTGAGCAGAAATGTGCTACTTTGGCACCGTCAGATGGCAGTGTTTCATCATGGAAAGACATTGCAGTAACTGGATCCAGGGATAAAGCAAATTGGTCCAACCATCTAAACTCAAACCTTGCCTTGCTTAGTGCATCATCCCATGCTTGTGCATAGGGGTGACGCTTTGCCAAATCAGCAGCATGAGCAGCGATTTTGTAGGATATCACACCTGTCTTAACATCATCCCTGTTAGGCAACCCAAGGTGCTCCTTTGGTGTTACATAACAGAGAAGTGCGGTGCCAAGAGCCCCAATGTTGGCGGCACCAATGGCTGAGGTGATGTGATCATAACCAGGTGCAATATCAGTTGTCAATGGACCCAACGTATAGAAAGGTGCTTCGTTGCACCACTCTAGCTGTTTCTCCATATTTTCAGGAATTTTATGCATCGGAATATGCCCAGGACCTTCATTCATCACCTAGAAGTTAAGAAGTGTAAATATCAGAAAGACAACTCCCAAGTTTCAACTATTGAATAACATAGTAGAAGATAGAAACAACTCATCATGCAGAGCATAATACAGTTCCAAGTTCAAGTGTCAGAGTTCAACTGTCGAGTCACTAGGGCATAAAAAATGATTCATCACTTAAAGCACTTTACAATCAAGAATTCGAATATTATATCTTCAATATTTTCTCACTTGTTGGTTTCTGACAACTAATCTCTATTCAAGCGTATTCATTAAGATAAGCTACCATGCACTGTAGATGAATATGGTCGTATATACAATGTTCCAAAAATAATTGACCCATTAGAAACCGGTGCAGAGACCTTGTTTTTAACTGAAACATGAAGAACTGTTGGATGATAAACAGCTAACACATATCCTAATAAAAGTGTTCTTTTACATTTACTATATAATCTGACGATCTAGCAATCATATTCAACTGTACTGGAAAAAATATCTTGTTTATACTATTTACCAGTTACTTAAAATATCCACTTCAATCTTATGCATAAACCAAGCTAACATAGGTAATAATCTTGTCAGTAGCATTTATATCGAAGGTTGATTACTCAAAGCTTATTTAGAACGTCCTGTTATTGATTCTCGCATCTTGCAATAAAAAACAAACATAAACCATGACTGTACATATTAGAATATTTGATATTGTAAAGGAAACAACTCTGTATGTTGAACTTGACTCCTATCATTCTCACCTGCACATCTTTCTCCCATGCTCGGCGAGTTAGTTCCCCTTGAGTCAGCAGTTCTGCAAACTGAGCGCTATCATTAGCATCATAAATGGAACCAGGCCTCAGGCCATCACCAATTGACAATGCCACATCATACTGGTTACATATGTCAAGAATGTCATCCCAGTGCTCATAAGCAAAGTTCTCCTTGTGATACGTCAAGCACCATTTTGCATGGATTGATCCACCGCGTGAAACTATGCCAGTCATCCTCTTTGCTGTGAGAGGAATGTAACGAAGCAGCACACCAGCATGGATGGTGAAGTAGTCAACACCCTGCTCGGCTTGTTCAATTAAAGTGTCCCTGAAGACTTCCCAGCTAAGGTCTTCAGCGATACCATTCACTTTCTCAAGTGCTTGGTAAATCGGAACAGTTCCAATAGGAACGGAGGAGTTACGAATAATCCATTCCCGGGTCTCATGGATATGGCGCCCTGTTGAAAGGTCCATGACAGTATCTGCTCCCCACATTGTGGCCCACTGGAGCTTGTGGACTTCCTCCTCGATGGAGCTCACAACAGCTGAGTTCCCGATGTTTGCATTCACCTTCACAAGGAAGTTTCTTCCAACAATCATGGGCTCCAATTCCAGGTGCCTCTTGTTGGAAGGGATAATGGCTCGTCCACGGGCGACTTCAGATCGGACAAATTCAGGAGCAAGGTTCTCACGTTTGGCACAGTACAGCATCTCCTCTGTTATGATTCCCTGCTTAGCATAGTACATTTGGGTGTACCGAGGACTACCCAATTTCTCCCTCCTGTCAATCCATTCCTTTCTTATCTTTGGGAGTCCTGTAAAAGTTCAATCATGCTTATTACAAACAAACTTATATGAATTTTAAACTTGACACAATTTATTCAAAAGTTTAAAACCTATTCAAAAGCTTGACACAAAAAAACTATATTTAATTAATTTGGACGGATAAAATAATTATATTGCTATTTTTATGCTATCTAACTTTCTGAGGGACCTAATACATTTCCCTGGATACTTCTTCAGTTCTCATCTAGAACACTTTAACTGAGAATATACAGGAGGAAACTACTTTTTTTCTGAAGGAGCATGGGTAATCTCTCCACAAAGCACAGCCAATGTGCTTACTAGGGTAAACTTGAGAATGAAACAATCTGAAATACTACAACTAAGAAAACATTAGAAGAATATCTATAGAGATATCCGATATATGATCATAAAAAACTAATACGTCTACTTTGCCTTTTCAACTATTTTCCAAATCCAAAACCAGGCATCTGATCAATACCATCCGACTGTTGAAACAATGAAACTGTCCATTATTTGACTATAAGATGAACTTATTAACACACAAAAAGGGAAACATCAGAGCAATTCAAGGCACCAAAACAAATACGTGGTTGCATGAGAGCGATAATACAAACACACCGTGTAAGTTCCTCTTGGACAGCCGATCAAGATGTTATGGCTTATGAGTACAAAACAGTCTACATGGTTTATGACAGAGAATATGACAAACGAGATAAGGCTAGTGAGTTACCAAGCCTTGGGCTTATGTTCTGTGGACCACTGGTGTCATATGTGTCGAAATGCCCGCTATCTCCGGTCAAATGGACTCTCCGAAATGGAACCTTCAGGGCATGACCTGATTCCTCATGAACGACTTCACTGCAGATCATAACCATAGCAAATATAAGATAAAACTGATACATTAGAATATAACAAAGTTGGCACTCCCAGTACAGTTGCTAGGCGAAGCAAAAGCAGGAAGCATGCCTGCATTCTTTGGTGCTCCGTGGGAAGCAATCTTCAAATGCTGGGAGCGGCAGAAATTCTGGAGCAGCAGGATCAACTGTATGTTTCGATTGCCTGGGTTTTGTTGGCTCTGCTACTGACTGATCAGTCAGTGAAACTGCCTTAGGCCTTGAACAGGTGAGGCTAGCATTCCTGTCCTGCACATCTTGAGGGCGCGAAATGCCACCGAAACCAGGCAAAAGTGCAGTTTTGGGGAACTTCATGGTGTTGCAGCTATTGTTCATAGCCATTAGCGACGAGAACGATGGTTGCAGTGCAGCCATTTCCTGTTCAAGGTACAGATTAGTAGATGCAGGCACTATGTTGCAATAGATTAGTACATTCATACTTCATGACTGCAAACAACGTTACACAGTACGGGAATACGGAAAACGGCATTTTCAAAAAATGAATTTACGAGGATATGGCAAGTATATGGATAGACGATGAATAAAATACTGTAGTGCAGCAGTGCATTACGAACTAAATTAATAACATATAATCATATAGATTCATAGGACAATTGATCAAAAAAGTTAATCCACCAAAGCAAGAGATATGCTCCCTTCGTCCCATATTAATTATCGCTGAAATGGATGTATCTAGACGTATTTGAGTACTAGATACATCCGTTTGAGAGATAACTAATATGTGACGGAGGGCAGTCTAGCAGAAGATGAACATGACACAAGATTGAGAATTTTTACACCAGCACCAGTGATTGACGATGAAACATGATGAACGCACTTGGCTTAGCTAGCTAGGTAGCAGACATGGAGCCTGCGTGCAGAATGAACGCACTTGGGTCAAGTGATAACAGCCCACACGTATCCCTGAGGTATCCCCTTCGTACCCCTTTCTGTTTTTTTTTTCCTAAAAAAAGTTTACTAGCATTTTTTCCTTTTTGTAATAATTCAAAAAAAGAGATGCATCAGGATACGCGTATCCCCGGCGTATCCTGCACCAATTCGGCACAGAGGTGCCGTATCCCTGCACCAAATGCCAAAGATTGCACTAAGGACTGCAACTACACACTCACTAATCTCCACGTTTGGACAGGGCAACATCATCATAGATTCATAGTAGTACGTACTCAATTGTGAGGTCCTCCCAATTCCCATTACAGAGCAGATTATCTACGTTCTTTTTTCTTATTCGGCATCGACAATTGGACATGGATCGATTGAACTGATACAGACGAAAAAAGTAGTCACAATTCGCTTAGAACAGTTGTAACCCCACAAATTCATTCAGGCCGAGAAAAGAAGCACGAGTCCTAGACCCCTGGCGCCCGAGCTCTGGACGGGGTAGGGGAGGGGCCTCACCTGAGAAACGGCGGATCCGGCGAGCGGCGCGGGAGCGACGGCGGATCCGGCGGGCGGCGCGGGAGGGCGGCCGGAAGCGTTGGCTGATGGCAGTGGGGAGAAGGGATGGGAGTGCGCGCCTGGCCAGTGGTGCCGACTGAGTGAGGTTTTTTATAGCGGATCCGGGGCGGCCGGAGAGGTGAGGGGAGGACGGGGCACGGGTGGCCACCGCTCGCCGCGGAGAGCGACAAGCCGCGACCGGACATGGCGGGTGCCTGAGTGGGGGCGGGCGCCAGCCAAAATGATGGGAAAACGACGCCAGCAGTGGCGCCAGATATTTCCTCCCGCCGGAGATATTTTCTCCTCGCGAGCGCGACAAGCGCGTCCACCTCCACGGAAAAGCGAGCCGTGACGCCTCAACGGACGCAGAATCGCGGCCGGATCGACGGGACAGCGTAGCTGACGGCGGCTCGGCGGCGACGGTCGAATGCGGGCGGCCTGCCACGGCGCGGCGGCGGTGGCGCGGTCGCGGGGGACGGCGAGGGGCGTTGGGCGTGACAAGGCTTGGCTGGGCCGCTTGCGAGGCTGCTTTTTAGAGGGGGGATGGGCTGGTAAAGTTTGTGTAGCCTACTGGGCTAGCCACTCGAGCTATTGGGCTGCCCAATATGCGTTTCCCCCGGCTTACCTTATATAAAAAACAATAACCCCTCAAAAAGAATATAAAAAACAATACGAGCATTTGCGTGTTTCTAAAAAAAGTGTGTGTGTGTGTGTTATATCTTCACCTAGCGTCCTAGCACCCCTAAAAAAAAGAACCTAGCATCCTAGCCATAGGAAGCTATATATGTTTTCTCGGGTGTGTTTCCGGCGGTTCCTAAGGCCTATTCGGCATAGGGGAAGTAGGGGGACCATGTATCATTTTTCAATTGAGTGTAAATTGTTTTCTCAATGTTAGTTTGTTCATGTCCATGGGGGCGAAGTCTTGGTCTGGTCACCATGGCTGACACGGCACCAATTAGGAAGTCTATGGTGTTTTTGTGCCACGGATTTGATGGGTTGTCGTATGACACTTCGCGCTGTTAGGCGATGCAACAACAAGTTTGAGGCCGAGCTTGGTATGGTCAGTGGTTCTTTCATTTTGCCTTTTTTTCTAATCTAGCAAGGAATAAATGGTTCGACAACCTGGCTAGCAAGAGGTTTGTCCCCACTGACGTTGCGCTTAACGATCTTAAGTTCTGATTTATTGGGGTGCACGACAGATTCAACTATGTGGCCCGGCTTGGGGGGGCACCCGTATTTCTCGTTTTAAGGGAGCACACGGGCAGCCTCGCGTCAGGATGAGCCCAAATGGCCTGGCCCACGCGGGAGCGCGGCCGCAGGCTGTTTTCTGGTTTATTTTTACGTTTTCTGGTTTCGTTTTTGTTTTATTTTGTACTTTTGCATATACTTTAAATATTTGAAATATATATATTACAAAATATTTGAAAAATGTTATCAGGTACTCAAAACAATGTTGAACAAGTATTTCAAAATTTTAATGTAGCATCCGGAGAAATGTTGAACAGGTATTAGAAAAATGTTGATCAAGCATTCGAAAAATGTTGAAAAAGTATTTGAAAAATGTTTAAAAAAAGTATTTTAAAAATGTTAATCAAGCATTTTGAAAAATGTTGATCAAGCATTTGAAAAATGTTGATCAAGCATTTGAAAAATGTTGAACAAAGGTTTAAAAAAGAATGTTAACCAACCATTCGAAAAATGTTGAACAAGTATTTGGAAAAAATTTTGATCATGTATATAAAAATGTTGGATAAGTGTTTGAAAAATGTTGAACAAGTACTTGAAAAATATTTTTTGGAGAGTATTTGAAAAAATGTTGATCATGTATACAAGAATGTAGAATGAAAAACAAAAAATAACAAAGAAAACCCCAAAAAATGGAAAACAAAAATGGAGAAAAAAATAAAAAATAAATGGACAAAATGAATTTTTTTTGAAAAAAGTGTTCAAAAAAAAGAAACAAACAAATCAAAGAAAAAAAGAAGGAAAATGTGTAAAAGTCGACTCTTTCCCTTCTAATAGGTCATGCCTTACCTATTACTAAACAGTAACATGGAGCGAGCTAGAAGCAATCAGGACGATTTTACGTCCTATGCCGTTCGATCCAGCTAGCCAACGACGTGGATTTTTTGGTCATCCTCGGAAACGCGGTCTGTTTGTTTTGGCCCATTATTTCTGGGCTGCTGCTCTGGGGATAGACCTGGGCGGCTTATGGTTAATCGGGCCCGGAGGAGATGTCAATTAGGCTTGCAAGTTTTGGCCCGATTAATTTTCATGCCTGCCTGAAGTCTGGATACGTACATTAAACTGATTGTTTCTAGCTTTAAGGGAAATTGTGCCACATTTAACTTGACATATTCTTCTTCTTCTTCTTTTTTCCGGGAGAGACGCACTCTTCTGAAAATAAAAATTAAATAAAAAAAGATGTGCAGGGCTGTTATCTGAATAAAAGGTCGTATACTTTCACTCGGGAAAGGATAAAAGACGTATACACATGCAAACATAACTTACTTTTTTCCACATCTTTTTTTTACACCTGATCCTATTTAATAACCATATCCAATGATACTATCCTATATTTCGTCCTTATTGTACCAAAATATTTAGAATATATTAGATAATTTCATCAAACATGGACGGAGGCAGCAAAGCGTGCCATCATGGTCTAGTTGTACGTGAAGTCCAGGCTAGCGCAGTGGTTAGCAATGCCGCCGGGCAACCAGGAGGTCGCAGGATTGATCCCTCGTAATTATTTTACTAAAAAGTTGCTGTGACAAGCTGAAGGGTTTTGGAAAGGCGTTTGGTTTCTTATTTACTACAGAAAATATTGAAGTCCTTGTATTATAGCAATCTAAGTAAATTTCGCATACTAACTCGTCTAATGTTGATCTAGATGATTTTTTCTCAGAAAAAAAAAGTATTGCAAGTAAACTTTCCGGTCGATGAGGGAGGGTAATGACGGTGGCGCGCCTTCGACTCGCTCCAGTGTTTGTAGTCATCGCTAGGTGCAATGGCGGAGCTACAGCAAGGACGGATAGGCCATGCCCCGCCTAATATTTTAAAATTTGTACACAATTTTTTGTATTGTTGGGCCTTAGAACACTGCCATAGGCTATTTCTTTCATTTTGGCCTGTCCAGCCCACCCAGATTTGGGCTTCAAGCTCCGTCACTGGCTAGGTGGTCTACGAAACCTTGATGCAATTCGTACTTCATGTGTTTTTTCTAGTATCTCGACAGTTGATGAATAGATCGAAAGTTTTCTCGCAAAAAAACTTTCCAGTTGATTTGAGTCAACCCTTGAGATTCTTCAGTTCGGATGTACTTTCTCCATTCCTAAATATAAGCCTTTTTAGATATTTCAGTACGGACTATACTCGAAGCAAAATGAGTGAATCTACGCTCTAGAACATTTCTATATATACATCTGTATGTAATACATAGGGCTTATATTTAAAAACGGAGGGAGTAGATTGCTATCCAAATGTTTGGCACGTATGACCATCTCTGTACTATCTATATGTACTCTCGGTCGATGGTCATGTGTGACTTAGAGCTGGCACAGAGATGGTGTTCGTCCTAGCAAGTGGAGTTGACACTGTAATTGGAAAAGGTGGCGCTACATACAGTAGCTACCAAAAGTAAAAAGTGCAGGCCGAATGTCACCCGACACGGTCCGCGCGCTCGTCGTAGGATTCTTACCAACACTGCACTATTTTGTATTACGCGTAGCAACCAACAATCAGGTGAGTGGGCAAGTTGCATACAGATACACTATCCGGATCAGCTTGAGCGACCTTTTTTAGATAGTTTGACGAAGGGGAAAAAATATCAGTCGTCCACTATAGAGAAACACCAACTCTAATTTATTCCCTCCGTTATATTAAAGTTGGATCATCTATTCTGGAACGAAGGGAGTAATTAACAACAAAGAAAGAAACCAACACAGTTATGCAATTTTCCAACTGGTCTTTGACCTTGCGCGGGTCATCGGGTCTCGGGTGCCAATGCATCCAGATTTTTAAAAATAGGAATCGCAGAAAACGTAAAGTTTCACAGAGGAATGACTTTCATGGTATTATGTGGAAACAAGACGAATGGAACACAAACATGATATATCAAAGTTAGTATTCACGCTTTTTGCACTCACGATTTTGTTTTGTACCCTGAACTAAGTCGACCAAAGCGAAAGTGTTACTCCATCGAGCACAAATGCACCTGCATAAACAGTAATTAAATTACGACAAAATTGTAAAAGAAATCTGATTTTTTTTGTTTATGAACATCAATAAAAGTTGTAACATCCTGGAAAATTTTCCCTGAAAAGACATCCGTAGAGGTGTGTGCAAAAAAAAGGAGTGTTCCAAAATGCACCATTTTTAGTCTCGGATTTGTTTTTTTTGTATTGGCCACCACGGTTGTCTTTTCTAAGTGACGTTTTGCATGATGTTAGAGCTTTTGTTGATGTTCATACACCTAATATTTTTAACTATTTTTCAAAGAACTTTCTATTCATACCAATGTATTTGTGCTCTTGATTAGATACTCCATGACCCAACCGAAGTCATTTCTTCACCGGGCATTTCCGGTCTTCGACCCGATTATACTACTTGGTACTAGTAGATTTGTTTCGAGTTATCTTTGTGTGATTTTGATTACAGTCGTCCAACTCTTCCGGAGTTTTGAGTACCACTCTATTGCTTACTAGAAGAACGCCCGTGCGTTGCAACGGGGCCACATTAACTTTAAGAGTTCAATATTAATATTCTCATACATATCAATCCTTCTTCTCCTTCCGTCTGCCACCGAGACAGGGACCTAGACTTTGTGCTGCTCTTATTGATTTCAAACCCAGACGAGATGGGGTGGTGGGAGGGGGGACGAAAAAACCCAGACGAAACAAAGGAGAAGGAGAGCCTCATCAGTAGCATCATGGTGAATTTCAAACCTAGCGTTGTGCTCCGCCCAACGAACATGGACGCCGCCGGCGGCGGCCCGGTGGAGCTCGAACCCGAGAGACTCTGCTGCTTGCTGGGAGGGGTCGGGGAGGGTCGGAGCACATGAGCATTGACGTGAAGGCAGAGTAGGCCGGGGAGATTACTGTGCACGCCGCACAGCGACTTGGACCTCGGAGGGCCTTAGCTCTGTCAGGAGGAGGTCCCGAGTTCCTGCCGAGGACAGCCTGACGGGGGAGACGCACGTCCGCTCGCGCTGCCCGCAACGCGACCACGCCCTGCCCTAGGGTTCTGCAACGGCGGCAGCGTCGTCCACAGCCACACCCTCTCTGAGTCCTGCCCTGAACTGGGGTTCCGAGATGGCGGCGGTGGCGGAGGTCTCTGAGGTTGGAGAGGGGCAAGATGTAGGACGGCGGAGGCTGGAGCCTGGAGCGATGGCGGCGTTTCGGGATTGCAGGCAGGGGGACGTGCGAGGTGAGTGTTTTTTTCACCGGTTTATGTTGTGTTGCCTGCACGGATATATAGGAGAACAAATAGGTGGATTATAATTCCTTCCATTGTATAAGTGCTGGGAAAGGAAGCGAGGGACAAAAATCAATCGAGGGGCCTTTAAGAGTAGAGATTAGTTAATTGGATTTTTCTTTAAAGTCTGTTATTTGTTTTCTTAAAATTTATTATATGTTTCCTAAATCAAATTGCATTGATGGGATGGATCGATTGATTTAGATAGTCTATTATTTGTTTCCTTCACATCCATTATATGTTTCCTAAAGCAAATTGCATTGATGAGATGGATCGTTTGATTTGGATGGATCGATTGATTTGTTTCCTTAAAATTGGATTTTTCTTTAAAGTCTGTTATTTGTTTCCTTAAAATTTATTATATGTTTCCTAAATCAAATTGCATTGATGGGAGGGTGACGCATGGAAAGTTATGATCCGTTAAGATTTTTTTCGTTGTGTGAGAGGGTGACGCGAAACTAAACTGGTGGGGTAGGGGGGGACGAAAAAAACCAGCGAAATGAAACGGGTGGGAGGTGGGAGGAAGTACCAAAGAAGTACCAAAAAAAACCGGGTGAGGTGGGACGAAAAAAAACCTGGAAGCGAGACTACCAACTGCTCCATTAGGAGTAGAGATTAAGAGACAAGAGAAAGTAATTAACTAGTCCATTTCTGTTAAAAATTGTTCGTCCAAACACTATGTACACTTGCAGCTTGCACGAACACTCTAATTAATTAAAGTTGACAACAACAATCAACAAAAGAAGGAGCTGAGCTGATCATCTAGTGAGTATCTCCTAATCCAACCAAACCGACCAAAAAAGAACGCGATCATCGGTCATCACAAGACGGCGTCGATCCCGGTGTCGGGCCGGAGCAGGTCGTACTTGGCCCAGACGGCGTCGAGCGGGCAGGGCCGGCCGGCGTCGAGCCGGTCCCAGGGCTTGCCCTTGCCGCTCCAGTGCAGCAGGGAGACGGGGCCGGCGTGGAGGCCGCGGCAGAGGCCCCGGTAGTTGTCGCCGCCGAGGCCGTGCTGGTTCCAGCGGTGGTCCACGGCGGCGATCCGGCCGGCGAACACGAGGAGGAAGGGCGGCAGCGAGCCGAGCTCGTAGATGCGCACCCGCCGCTGCAGCTCCATCCACCCCTCGATCCGCGCCGTGTACCCGGACGCCCGCCACCGGGGCAGGTCGAGCACCATGACGCCCGTGTTGAAGTAGCACGCGCGGCGCCCCCGGAAGGTCCCCGCGAGCGCCGGGCTCGCCCAGAACCCCGGCGTGAAGTAGGCGGTGAAGTTGGCCCCGCAGTACTCGGGCGCCGCCACCGCCGCGCCCTCCGGGAGCGGCGTGGCGGCGAGCGCGGCGACGTCATCGGTGAGGACGACGTCGGAGTCGAGGTACACGACGCGGCGCACGCAGGCGGGGAGCGTGCTGGCCAGGTAGGAGCGCGCGTAGTTGAGCGGCCGGTCGAGCGCGCCCCGGACGGACGCCGAGATGCGGCCCGCCACGCGCGACTCGTCGAACGGGTACGCACGGAACGCCAGCGACGGGAACGACGCGCGCACGGCGGCCACGAGATCCTCCGTCCGGGAGGGTGATCCGGCGGAGGTGAGGAAGTGGAAGTAGACGGACTCCGGGCAGGAGGCGTGGCGCAGGACGGAGAGCACCGCGGCCATGGTGCCCCGCAGGTAGGACGCGTCCAGCGTCATCGCCACGTGCACGGCGGCTCGCGGCGAGCATGCGGCGTCCGCGTCCGCGCCGTCTTTGCCGGACGCGGGCGGGAGCGGCGCCGGGCAGCGCGCGGAGGCGGAGTTGGTGAAGTGCGGCGCCTCCCTGAACCTGGGCAGGGGCGCGGCCGCGCCGGCGGCGCAGAGGAGGAGCAGGGCGAGGAGGAGCGGGGCGCGCGACATGGTAAGCATCGGTGTGTGTGTGCGGTGGCGCGTTGTTTGTGTGCGGGCATGAGAGCATGAGCGGCCGGCCGTGTTTTTATACGGGCCGGCGCGTGGCCGCGTGCGGCGTGCGGGAATGGGGAGGCGTCAAATCTGGGTCAAATGCTTGGAGAGGGTTAGGACCAGAGGAAAAGCGTGTTTGAATGTGTAACGCGCGCGCGTAATCTGGTAAAGAAAACCGGGTGAAAAATGCCGGTAGGTCAAACATGTCTACGTGTGTTTTTTTTTCGAGAGAGAAATTTTCAATCTATTCATCGATCATGGCAGTACAGAGAACACAAGAGATAATAAAAATTACAACTAGGTCTATGGACCATCTAGCGACGACTACAAGCATTGAAGCGAGCAGAAGGCGCGCCGCCGTCATCGCCCCTTCATCACCGGAGTCGGGCAAACCTTATTGTAATAGACAGTTAGAAAGTTATCTACGTGGTTATCTTCCATTCTGCTTGTATGTATGCGCTGCAGTATACCTGGATATACGTATAGGTTTCGCCAGAGTAGTACATGTTTTGTCTACTACTACCCTAGAGAAAAAAGTTACACTCGTACATGTTTGCAACGCACTCCGGGCCATCGTTCATTCATGTGCAGCATGGGCAGGAAGATCGCGCGGCGTAGAAATGATTGCACTGCACTGCTCCGGCATCAATGTTTTTGTCGGTGAGAAGTGAGAACGAGCGAGCGTTGGGTGACACGTGGTCCACCGGCCTGTGGCCTGGCTGCGGGACCCGGTCAAGTAGCAGTACGTGCCACGTGGTGGCATGCTGCCCGACGCCAGATCTGTCTGTGCGAGCGAATCCTCTGGTGCAATGTCCAGGCTCGCGTGTGCCCAAGGCGCGGCGGCGGTGGAGAGCTCTGCCCAATGGCGATCTTGGAAAATCAGCGTTGGATCGTGACTCGCGAGGCGCCAACGCGGCGCGGCAGTCGAAGATTTATAGTACGCTGTGTCGGCGCGCGCGCATTTCTTTCTTCCACAGCAGCACTACGTACTACTTCCTCCGTCCGGGTTTATTAGGCCTAAAGACAACTTCTCTTAGACCAAGATATATAGTAATTTGCGCACATTAATTCTTCCATTTCACTCCCAGTGCACTCTCTCACATGCATGCAGCCAATGAAAAAACACGCATGAAGTGTATTAATTTCCCAGACATGGCACCAACAACAATGACTTTCAATGCAACCAATGAAATGGTTGCATGCATGCACCTTTCCAAACGAGGCCTTATAAAAAGGGACATGCTTGTGATGCTGAGAGGCCTAATAAACCCGGACGGAGGGAGTGGCATCTTTACGAGCGAAAGAAGGTACACATATTAAGCATTTAGTTTGGGTGCATGAATTAAATCAGAACCGTAAGATTCCTATGGGTGGCATTTGTAGATTTGAAATGATGTCCGCCCATTCACTTCAGTCATCACAGCCTGTTTGTTTTGTTGCTCTCTTTATATGCATGTTTATTTTTACGAGAAAAGTTTTGATCTATTCATCTTCAATTATGGCAGTATAACGAACACCAGAAATAGTAAAATTACATCCAAATTCATAGACCACCTAGCGACAACTACAAGCATTGAGGAGAGCCGAATGCGCGTCGCTGCCCTGTCATCGCCCTTTCCTCGCCGGAGCCGGACAAAACTTGTTGTAGTAGACAGTCGGGAAGTCATCGTGCCAAGGACCCATAGGATTGGGCACTAGAAAAGCAATTGTCGCCGATGAAGAGTAGCGTAGATTGGAAGAATCTAACCTGAAGGCACATGAACTTAGACGAACGACAACCAGATCCGAGCAAATCTAGAAAGACAGATCCACCGGAGACAAACCTCCACACGCCCACTGACGATACTAAATGCACCAACGAACATGGGGCTAGGCGGGGAGAACGCTATTCCAGCTTCAGGGAGATGCCACCGTCTTGCCTTCCAGAGTACAAAAGTCAAAGAAACATCTAAAAACCGAGCCCTCCATCGGCAAAGGCCAAAATCCACCACGCTCCATGGCCCTAAGGCCACTAGAGACGAGGTGGACCGGCATCGGCGCCAGCAGGAAGGAAAAAAAACTGTTTTTTTAGGAAGAGATATATGCATGTTTCTTAGGACCATTATATGTTCGTGTTTTTATTCATGGACTTTATATTAGCATATTGGCGTGGATTAACTTTTTGAAAACGTATGGGGAGATGCTGCCGTGCCGACGCAAGTACGACGAGACAACATCGGTCACTAGATCATCTTACTTATTCATTATGGTGCGGTAGAGAAAATCAACCTGTACCATTGGTTGAAACCCGAGACGAGAAAATCCTCTGAATAAAACACACCATGAAAGCAAGAAGACGGCATCTGCCTTGCATGGTTCAAACTTTTCATGGCAACCGAAGGATAAACGGTGAATCAGAGGGCGGTGAGGGGCCGAAAAAGGGACGCTATGGGGAAGGATTGTTTGAACAATGGAACCTTGTTAGATGTTTCGTAAGAGAGCCACAAGTCAAAAGGATTATTATTATTATTATTAAACCCAAGCGGGAAAGGAAAATAACACCAAAACTTTTGGCCACGACATGCAAAAATAATATCTTGAGTGTCTCAATAAAAGAAAAATAATAATTTGAAAACCACTCCTTATTCCAAAAGGGCAAAAATATGCAGATGTTTATAATAAATTGAGATGTACTATAGTACTTGATTTATTTTATTTTACAAAATGATGACTTATGAATGTCAACTAGACCAGTTATACACGTCTGACTCCTTTGGTTTTATTTTAAAAAGAAAGGACACCTCGACATTTGCAGCAACTAACTAATGTCAACCACCTCTATAAACCACTTCTACTTTGATTTTATTTTGAAAAGAAAGGACAGTCTGACCTTTGCAACGACTGATGCATGCAACATATTTTGATGCAATCTATTATTTCTTTTGTAGAACGGAAAATGTATTATTGTAAAGTATAATGTCGTAATGCTGCGGCAATATCAAGCAAATGGTATAACTTATGCATCACATATTCTTTTACCAGGTCATAATCCAAATCACAGATGAATAAAGTACAAAGCATGGGCATCACAAATGTATATTCTTTAAGTCGGTTATAAGCTGGTTCTCACTCAATATGTTAAAGCAAACTAGAATTCCTCCAATGCTCAATGCTCCTGTGAGCCTTAGGGTGGAGCCCACATGTCACCATTACCTCTTCTAGTTTTGACCCCTCAAATCATGTGAGAAAAGAGAGAAACACGTTTTAATTCTTTATGCCTTGGTTTTAGTAATATGACCTGATCTTTGATATATATATATATATATATATATATATATATATATATATATATATATATATATATATATATATATATATATATATATATATATATTTGCTAAGTCCCCATCTCACAATGTTTGAGAATGGGTTTTAAGGATCTTTTTTTTGTTTTACTAAAGATCCATGTTTTTGCAACATTGGAGATGGCCCTCCATGCAGTAATAAGAACCAAATCTAGATCAAGTGGGCAGCCGTATGGATGATAAATAAATTAAAAAACCTCTATGTTTTGTTATAAGCATGTGAGAATTCCCTACATCTTATCATAAGCCACACAAGTTGACAAGGACTTGAGCCTTACTTTGTTCGTTTGTCCTCAAAAGCCCTTCGGCGAAAATATCGTCTCAAGTTGATGGAAATTTATTGCCATAACCACATGTTGTTGGAAATATGCCCTAGAGGCAATAATAAAAGTGTTATTATTATATTTCTTTGTTCATGATAATAGTCTTTTATTCATGTTATAACTGTATTATCCGGAAATCGTAATACACGTGTGAATACATAGACCACAATATGTCCCTAGTGAGCCTCTAGTTGACTAGCTCGTTGTGATCAACAGATAGTCATGGTTTCCTGGCTATGGACATTGGATGTCGTTGATAACGGGATCACATCATTAGGAGAATGATGTGATGGACAAGACCCAATCCTAAGCCTAGCACAAAGATCGTGTAGTTCGTATGCTAAAGCTTTTCTAATGTCAAGTACCTTTTCCTTAGACCATGAGATTGTGCAACTCCCGGATACCGTAGGAATGCTTTGGGTGTACCAAACGTCACAACGTAACTGGGTGGCTATAAAGTTGCATTACAGGTATCTCCGAAAGTGTCTGTTGGGTTGGCACGAATCGAGACTGGGATTTGTCACTCCGTGTAAACGGAGAGGTATCTCTGGGCCCACTCGGTAGGACATCATCATAATGTGCACAATGTGACCAAGGGGTTGATCACGGGATGATGTGTTACGGAACGAGTAAAGAGACTTGCCGGTAACGAGATTGAACAAGGTATCGGTATACCGACGATCGAATCTCGGGCAAGTACAATACCGTTAGACAAAGGGAATTGTATACGGGATCGATTGAGTCCTTGACATCGTGGTTCATCCGATGAGATCATCGTGGAACATGTGGGAGCCAACATGGGTATCCAGATCCCGCTGTTGGTTATTGACCGGAGAACGTCTCGGTCATGTCTACATGTCTCCCGAACCCGTAGGGTCTACACACTTAAGGTTCGATGACGCTAGGGTTATAAAGGAAGTTTGTATGTGGTTACCAAATGTTGTTCAGAGTCCCGGATGAGATCCCGGACGTCACGAGGAGTTCCGGAATGGTCCGGAGGTAAAGATTTATATATGGGAAGTCCTGTTTTGGTCGCCGGAAAAGTTTCGCACTTTACCGGTATTGTACCGGGAGTGCCGAAAGGGGTCCGGGGGTCCACCGTGGGGGTCCACCTGCCCCGGGGGGCCACATGGGCTATAGGGGGTGCGCCTTGGCCTATATGGGCCAAGGGCACCAGCCCCAAGAGGCCCATGCGCCAAGGAAACTTGGGGAGGGAAGAGTCCTCAAGGGGGAAGGCACCTCCGAGGTGCCTTGGGGAGGATGGACTCCTCCCCCCTCTCTTGGCCGCACCCCTTCCTTGAAGGAAGGGGCAAGGCTGCGCATCCCCCCTCTCCCTTTCCCCTATATATAGTGGAGGGGAGGGAGGGCATCCATACCTGAAGCCCTGGCGCCTCCCTCCCTCCCGTGACACCTCCTCCTTCTCCCGTAGGTGCTTGGCGAAGCCCTACAGGATTGCCACGCTCCTCCACCACCACCACGCCGTTGTGCTGCTGCTGGATGGAGTCTTCCTCAACCTCTCCCTCTCTCCTTGCTGGATCAAGGCGTGGGAGACGTCACCGGGCTGTACGTGTGTTGAACGCGGAGGTGCCGTCCGTTCGGCACTAGGATCTCCGGTGATTTGGATCACGACGAGTACGACTCCTTCAACCCCGTTCTCTTGAACGCTTCCGCTTAGCGATCTACAAGGGTATGTAGATGCACTCTCCTTCCCTTCGTTGCTAGTTTCTCCATAGATAGATCTTGGTGACACGTAGGAAAATTTTGAATTTCTGCTACGTTCCCCAACAGTGGCATCATGAGCTAGGTCTATTGTGTAGATTCTTTGCACGAGTAGAACACAAAGTAGTTGTGGGTGTTGATGTTGTTCTATATGCTTGCCATTACTAGTCTTATTTTGATTCGGCGGCATCGTGGGATGAAGCGGCCCGGACTGACCTTACACGTACTCTTACGTGAGACAAGTTCCACTGACTAACATGCACTAGTTGCATAAGGTGGCTAGCGGGTGTCTGTCTCTCCTACTTTAGTCGGATCGGATTCGATGAAAAGGGTCCTTATGAAGGGTAAATAGCAATTGGCATATCGCGTTGTGGTTTTGCGTAGGTAAGAAACGTTCTTGCTAGAAACCCATAGCAGCCACGTAAAACATGCAAACAACAATTAGAGGACGTCTAACTTGTTTTTGCAGGGTATGCTATGTGATGTGATATGGCCAAAAGGATGTGATGAATGATATATGTGATGTATGAGATTGATCATGTTCTTGTAATAGATGATCATGGAGCCCCAAGATGGAGATCAAAGGAGCTATATGATATTGACCATATCATGTCACTATTATTTGATTGCATGTGATGTTTATCATGTTTATGCATCTTATTTGCTTAGAACGACGGTAGTAAATAAGATGATCCCTCATTACAATTTCAAGAAGTGTTCTCCCCTAACTGTGCACCGTTGCTACAGTTCGTCGTTTCGAAGCACCACGTGATGATCGGGTGTGATAGATCCTTACGTTCACATACAACGGGTGTAAGACAGTTTTACACATGCAAAACACTTAGGGTTAACTTGACGAGCCTAGCATGTGTATAGACATGGCCTCGGAACACAGAAGACCGAAAGGTCGAGCATGAGTCGTATAGTAGATACGATCAACATGAAGATGTTCACCGACGATGACTAGTCCGTCTCACGTGATGATCGGACACGGCCTAGTTGACTCGGATCATGTAATCGCTTAGATGACTAGAGGGATGTCTATCTGAGTGGGAGTTCATAAGATGAACTTAATTATCCTGAACATAGTCAAAAGATCTTTGCAAATTATGTCGTAAGCTCGCGCTTTAGTTCCACTGTTTAGATATGTTCCTAGAGAAAATATAGTTGAAAGTTGACAGTAGCAATTATGCGGACAGTAGAAATCTTATGTCCTTAATGCACTGCTCAGTGTGCTGAACCCCAAACATCGTTTGTGGATGTTGCGAACATCGGACATACACGTTTTGATAACTACGTGATGGTTCAGTTAAACGGTTTAGAGTTGAGGCACCAAAGACGTTTTCGAAACGTCGCGGAACATATGAGATGTTTCGAGGGCTGAAATTGGGATTTCAGGCTCGTGCCCATGTCAAGAGGTATAAGACCTCCGACGATTTTCTTAGCCGGCAAACTAAGGGAGAAAAGCTCAATCGTTGAGCTTGTGCTCAGATTGTCTGAGTGCAACAATCACTTGAATCGAGTGGGAGTTGATCTTCCAGATGAGATAGTGATGTTTCTCCAAAAGTCATTGCCACTAAGCTACTAGAGCTTCGTGATGAACTATAACATATCAGGGATAGATATGATGATCCTTGAGGTATTCGTGATATTTGACACCGCGAAAGTAGAAATCAAGAAGGAGCATCAATTGTTGATGGTTTGTGAAACCACTAGTTTCAAGAAGGGCAAGGGCAAGAAGGGACACTTCATGAAACGGCTGCTGCTCTAGTGAAGAAACTCAAGGTTGAACCCAAACCCGAGACTAAGTGCTTCTGTGATAAGGGGAATAGTCACTAGAGCGGAATTACCCTAGATACTTGGTAGATGAGAAGGCTGGCAAGGTCGATAGAAGTATATTGGATATACATTATGTTAATGTGTACTTTACTAGTACTCCTAATAGCACCAGGGTATAAGATACCGGTTCGGTTGCTAAGTGTTAGTAACTCGAAATAAAAGAGCTACGGAATAAACGGAGACTAGCTAAAGGTGAGCTGACGATATGTGTTGGAAGTGTTTCCAAGTTTGATGTGATCAAACATCGCACGCTCCCTCTACCATCAAGATTAGTATTAAACCTGAATAATTGTCATTTGGTGCTTGCGTTGAGCATATACATGATTGGATTATGTCTATCGCAATACGGTTATTCATTGAAGGAGAATAATGGTTACTCTATTTATTTGAATAAAACCTTCAATGGTCTTGCACCTAAAGGAATGGTTTATTGAATCTCGATCGTAGTGATACACATTTTCATGCCAAAAGATATAAGATAGTAATGATAGTACCACTTACTTGTGGCACTGCCATGTAAGTCATAATGGTATAAAACGCATGAAGAAGCTCCATGTTGATGGATCTTTGGACTCACTCGTTTTTGAAAAGTTTGAGACATGCGAACCATGTCTATTGGTGTATACGCATGAAGAAACTCCAAGCAGATGGATCGTTTGGACTCACTTGATTTTGAATCACTTGAGATATGCAAATCATACCACATGGGCAAGATGACTGAAAAGCCTCGTTTTCAGTAAGATGGAACAAGATAGCAACTTGTTGGAAGTAACACATTTTGATGTGTGCAGTCCAATGAGTGCTGAGGCATGCAGTGAATATCGTTATGTTCTTACTTCACAGATGATTCGAGTAGATGTTGAGAATATTTACTTGATGAAACACAAGTCTGAATTATTGAATGGTTCAAGTAATTTCAGAGTGAAGTAGAAGATCATTGTGACAAGAGGATAAAATGTCTATGATATGATCATAGAGATGAATATCTGAGTTACGAGTTTTGGCACACAATTAAGACATTGTGGAAATTGTTTCGCAATTAATACCGCCTGGAACACCATAGTGTGATGGTGTGTCCGAACATCATAGTTGCACCCTATTGGATATGGTGCGTACCATGATGTCTCTTATCGAATTACCACTATTGTTCATGGGTTAGGCATTAGAGACAACCACATTCACTTTAAATAATTCCGTTGAGATGACACCGTATGAATTATGGTTTAGAGAAACCTAAGTTGTCGTTTCTTAAAGGTTTGGGGCTGCGACGCTTATGTGAAAAAGTTTCAGGATTGATAAGCTCGAACCCAAAGCGGATAAAATGCATCTTCATAGGACACCCAAAACAGTTGGGTATACCTCCTAATTCAGATCCGAAAGCAATATGGATTGTTTCTTGAATCGGGTCCTTTCTCGAGGAAAGGTTTCTCTCGAAAGAGTTGAGTGGGAGGATGGTGGAGACTTGATATGGTTATTGAACCATCACTTCAACCAGTGTGTATCAGGGCACAGGAAGTTGTTCATGTGGCACCTACACCAATTGAAGTAGAAGCTTATGATAGTGATCATGAAGTTTCGGATCAAGTCACTGCCGTACCTCGTAGGGTGACAAAGATACGTACTACTTCAGAGTGGTACAGTAATCCTGTCTTGAAGGTCATGTTGCTAGACAACAATGAACCTACGAGCTATGGAGAAGCGATGGTGGGCCCAAATTCCGACAAATGGTTAAGAAACCATGAAATCCGAGATAGCATCCATGTATCAGAACAAAGCATGGACTTTGGTGGGCTTGCCCAATGATCGGCAAGCCATTAAGATAAATGGATCTTTAAGAAGAAGACGAACGTGGACGGTAATGTCACCGTCTATGAAGCTCGACTTGTGGCGAAGAGTTTTTTCACAAGTTCAAGGAGTTGACTACGATGAGATTTTCTCATCCGTAGCGATGCTTAAGTCCGTCGGATTCATATTAGCATTAGCTGCATTTATGAAATCTGGCAGATGGATGTCAAAACGAGTTTCCTTACCAGTTTTCGTAAGGAAAGGTTGTATGTAATACAATCAGAAAGGTTTTGTCGATCCTAAGGATGCTAAAAGGTATGCTAGCTCTAGCGATCCTTCCATGGACTGGAGTAAGCATCTTGGAGTTGGAATGTGCACTTTGAAAAGATGATCAAAGATTTTGGGTTTATACAAAGTTTATGAGAAACTTGTATTTCCAAAGAAGTGAGTGGGAGCACTATAGAATTTCTGATGAGTATATGTTGTTGACATGTTGATGATCAGAAATGATTTTCTAGAAAGCATATAGGGTTATTTGAAAGGTGTTTTTCAATAGAAAACCTGGATTAAGCTACTTGAACATTGAGCATCAAGATCTATAAGGATAGATCAAAATGCTTAATAATACTTTCAACTGAGCACATACCTTGACATGATCTTGAAGGTGTTCAAGATGGATCAGTCAAAGAAGAAGTTCTTGCCTGAGTTGTAAGGTACGAAGTTAAGACTTAAAGCTCGACCTCGGCAGAAAAGAGAGAAAGGATGGAGGTCGTCCCCTATGCTTTAGACGTAGGCTCTACAGTATGCTATGCTAAGTACCGCACCTGATGTGTGCCTTGCCACATGTCTGGCAAGAGAGTACAAAGGTGATCAAGGAGTGGATCATCAGATAGCGGTCAAAGTTATCCTTAGAGGAATAAGGATATGTTTCTCGATTATGGAGGTGATAAAGAGTTCGGCGTAAAGGGTTACATTGATGCAAGCTTTAACACCTATCTGAATGACTCTGAGTAGCAAACCGAATACGTATAGTGGAGCAACCATTTGGAATAGCTCCAAGTGGAGCGTGGAAGCAGCATTTACAATATGACCAAGAAATTTGCGAAGTACATACGGATCTGAATGTTACAGATCCGTTGACTAAAACCTCTCTCACAAGTAGAACATGATCAAACCCCATAACTCATTGAGTCTTAATCACATGATGATGTCAACTAGTTTAATGACACTAGTAAACTCTTTGGATGTTGGTCACATGGTGATGTGACCTGTCAGTGTTAATCACATGGTGATGTGAACTAGATTATTGACTCTAGTGCAAGTGGGAGACTGTTGGAAATATGCCCTAGAGGCAATAATATAAGTGTTATTATTATATTTCTTTGTTCATGATAATAGTCTTTTATTCATGCTATAACTGTATTATCCAGAAATCGTAATACACATGTGAATACATAGACCACAATATGTCCCTAGTGAGCCTCTAGTTGACTAGCTCGTTGTGATCAACAGATAGTCATGGTTTCCTGGCTATGGACATTGGATGTCGTTGATAATGGGATCACATCATTAGGAAAATGATGTGATGGACAAGATCCAATCCTAAGCCTAGCACAAAGATCGTGTAGTTCGTATGCTAAAGCTTTTCTAATGTCAAGTATCTTTTCCTTAGACCATGAGATTGTGCAACTCCCGGATACCGTAGGAATGCTTTGGGTGTACCAAATGTCACAACGTAACTGGGTGGCTATAAAGGTGCATTACAGGTATCTCCGAAAGTGTCTGTTGGGTTGGCACGAATCGAGACTGGGATTTGTCACTCCGTGTAAACGGAGAGGTATCTCTGGGCCCACTCGGTAGGACATCATCATAATGTGCACAATGTGACCAAGGGGTTGATCACGGGATGATGTGCTACGGAACGAGTAAAGAGACTTGCCGGTAACGAGATTGAACAAGGTATCGGTATACCGACGATCGAATCTCGGGCAAGTACAATACCGTTAGACAAAGGGAATTGTATACGGGATCGATTGAGTCCTTGACATCGTGGTTCATCCGATGAGATCATCGTGGAACATGTGGGAGCCAACATGAGTATCCAGATCCCGTTGTTGGTTATTGACCGGAGAACGTCTCGGTCATGTCTACATGTCTCCCGAACCCGTAGGGTCTACACACTTAAGGTTCGATGACGCTAGGGTTATAAAGGAAGTTTGTATGTGGTTACCGAATGTTGTTCGGAGTCCCGGATGAGATCCTGGACGTCACGAGGAGTTCCGGAATGGTCCGAAGGTAAAGATTTATATATGGGAAGTCCTGTTTTGGTCACCGGAAAAGTTTCGCACTTTATCGGTATTGTACCGGGAGTGCCGAAAGGGGTCCGGGGGTCCACCGGGGGGGTCCACCTGCCCCGGGGGGCCACATGGGCGGTAGGGGGTGCGCCTTGGCCTATATGGGCCAAGGGCACCAGCCCCAAGAGGCCCATGCGCCAAGGAAACTTGGGGAGGGAAGAGTCCTCAATGGGGAAGGCACCTCCGAGGTGCCTTGGGGAGGATGGACTCCTCCCCCCTCTCTTGGCCGCACCCCTTCCTTGGAGGAAGGGGCAAGGCTGCGCCTCCCCCCTCTCCCTTGCCCCTATATATAGTGGAGGGGAGGGAGGGCATCCATACCTGAAGCCCTGGCGCCTCCCTCCCTCCCGTGACACCTCCTCCTTCTCCCGCAGGTGCTTGGCGAAGCCCTGCAGGATTGCCACGCTCCTCCACCACCGCCACGCCGTTGTGCTGCTGCTGGATGGAGTCTTCCTCAACCTTTTCCTCTCTCCTTGCTGGATCAAGGCGTGGGAGACGTCACCGGGCTGTAGTGTGTTGAACGCGGAGGTGCCGTCAGTTCGGCACTAGGATCTTCGGTGATTTGGATCACGACGAGTACGACTCCTTCAACCCCGTTCTCTTGAACGCTTCCGCTTAGCGATCTACAAGGGTATGTAGATGCACTCTCCTTCCCTTCGTTACTGGTTTCTCCATAGATAGATCTTGGTGACACGTAGGAAAATTTTGAATTTCTGCTACGTTTCCCAACACCTGTCAAATATTCTTTTTTTGTAGGGGGACACTATGCCACGTCCTGGTACCGCAACTAACAACAAATGCTCTTCTCCCCCCGTCGGTGCCGCCACCGGTCCGTCCCATCTCTGATGGCCTCTAGGCCCTGGAGGTGCAGAGGATCTCGGCCCCCTGCCGGCTGGAGGGACCATGTTCTCGTTCTTGTTAGAGTCAGCGTCTTGCTTGGGGTTGTGTGGCGGCGGCGGTGTCCCTTAGTAGGAATAATGTCTCCCACGTTCTATCTCCATCCTGATGGTGCGTCTAGCATCATCGGAGGGCGTGTGGAGGTTTTTCTCCGTCGGATCTTGCGGGATTCGATCGGTGTTGGTCTTGAATGGATCTATTTGGATCCGGGTTTCGTTCGTCTTCGTTAGGTGTTTACAGGTTTGATTCTTCTGATCTACGACTTTCTTCATCGGCGATGGTTGCTACTCTGTTGCGCTGGTCCTATGAGGTCTTAACACGACGACTTTCCGACTGTCTACTACAACAAGGTTTGCCCGGCTTCGGTGAGGGAGGGGCGATGACGGCGGCGCGCGTTCGGCTCGCTCCAGTGCTTGTAGTCGTTGCTAGGTGGTCTACGGATATGGTTGTAATTTTTATTACCTCTGTTGTTCTCTTGTACTGTCATGATTGAAGATAAATAGATTGAATGTTTCTCGCTAAAAAAAATGCTCTCGAGTTGTGGAGTCAAATATTGACTCTCGTAAGCCCTTCCTAAAACGTAGAGGCCGGCCATTCACCGAGTGCGATTGTGTTGGCTCGATATAAAGATTGAATGAAACTGTGCTTTATCAGAAAATCTCTACTCCTAATGTCTCAGTTGGTAGGTCGCCTTCCGGGTTTTATTTTTGTCCCACCTCAATCGGTCTTTTTTGGTACTTCTTTGGTACTTTCTCCCACCTCCCGCCCGTTTTATTTCGCTGTTTTTTTTTCGTCCCTCCCCCACCCCACAGGTTTAGTTTCACGTCACCCTCTCACACAACGAAAAAAATCTTTAACGGATCATAACTTTCCATGTTGGGGCAAGTTATTTTTAGTAATGTCTTTATGTGAAAGAATCAATCACGATCAATCTCTAAATATCAAATCTAAATTAATTAACCTTACCTTAAATTGCTCAATCACATTAATTAGGAAACAAAATAACCGATTTTAAGAAAATATCTACTCTTAGTGGAGGGTATTACATACCAAACATAGGTACGTCATTAGCTCGCTTCCTTCCCTTCTCTTCCCTTCGTCCCTCAGTCCCATGCTCGTGGCGCTGAAGTGGCATCGACAGGCGATGGCGGTGAGGACAGCACGTGGCAGTCCCTGAAGCACGAACATGACTGTACCTCGGGTCTGCCGTCTCCCAAGATATGGGTGAGTTCTCGTGATGGCTTCTTTTTGTCGGTTTTTACTCGCGCCCTCCCACCTCCCAATTTCGTCCGGTTTTTATTCGTCCCACCTCCCACCACCCCCTCGTACTGGTTCTTTTTCTCTCCACTCTTTCCTTGCAAACCAATAATTTCCTAACATACAAAATATCACGAATCTATCTTTCCTTATCCGAACCAATCGCGCCCTACATCAGTGCATTTCTTTATTAAGAAAACTAACACGTAAATCTTAACGCATTGCAACAAATCCCGTTATGGACCTAATTAATTTATTATGGAATCTATACGTGGTCGCATTGGTTCTTTTTCTCTCCACTCTTTCCTTGCAAACCACTAATTTCCTAACATACAAAAGATCACGAATCTATCTTTCCTTATCCGAATCAATCGATCCCTACATCAGTGCATTTCTTTATTAAGAAAACTAACACGTAAATCTTAACGCATTGTAAAGAAATCCCGTTATAGACCTAATTAATTTATTATGGAATATGTACGTGGTCGCATCTCTCCCCTCGTGAAAAAATCGCATCCATCTCCCGTTAAAAAGGAAAAGAGAACATGAACGATCAATCCCACACCCTGCATCTCAGTAGCAAAAAATCGCCCCCGCCTCTGCTACTGCGCCTCGCCGTGTGCCCGGCTCGACCCATGCCTCGCCTGCATGGCTGGACGCCGCCATCTCCACCGCCACGTACAAGAAAACGGTGGGCAGAACCATCCATTCAAATCGCACACCCCCACCCTCCTCCGCAATCCCTAGCCCCGCATCACCCTATCGCTTTCTCGCCTCTCTTTCCCCTCGATGTAGATGGTGCCGAGCGGCGGCCTCGAGCACCGGCAGTGCCGCCCTCTCTATCTTTGCTGCGTCGAGAGATGGGCCGAGGCTATCGTCGGTTCGCCGCCCACGATTGGGCCGCCTCCGGTTGTCGCGCACCACCGGCTCCACCTAACGTGCCCGACCCTCTTCGCTTTCGACCTTCCGGTGACCACATCCCTCCCGCGCCTCCATCCATCATCCACAAGGCCACTCCCTGCACCCACCCTCCTAAATTCTCCATACCGGCGGGCAATCACCGAAGATCCAAGTTGGTCGATATCAATTTTCTTACATGTTTTCTTTATCAGTTGGTGATGGGAATGGGTTCCAATTTCTCTCTCTGACCGTGGATTCGCAGGCAACAAGCGCTTCTACATGCATCCTCCTGTCGGTCCCTAAAGTACCAAGGTAAATGATTGATGTTGCGTTTGTCTAGGATGATATATGTTGGCTCTGTTCCGGTTCATCCGAGCAGTTTGGTGACTAATTTACTGATAATTTAATTATATTAATTAAATGAGTCGGGTGTATCGTCGTACATTTATCTTGCCAGTAATGTTCTGTGATGCTCTGATGCACTTTGGGAATTGGTTATCTTGTCTTCAGTGCAGAACATTTGTTTATTAATGCATGAGAAGAATCCTTGTTACTACCTTGAACCTGTTTTATAATCCATATTATTATGCACTAGCGCGTGTGCGTGTGAAATAGATGGATTATGGTTCCGTACCCAATAAGATGGATATGTGTGTGTGTGTTAGAGAGAGAGAGAGAGAGGGAGAGGGGGAGAGAGAGCGAGGAGGAGGGAGGAAGAGAGTGTGTGTGAAAATTTGATGGTAAAAAGATCGTCAATGTCACTTGATATGTATGAGAATATTAAATGTAATATTAACATAATTGATATTGAACTCTTAAAGTTAATGTGGTCCCGTTGCAATGCACGGGTGTTCTTCTAGTACGTAGAGTGGTCGAGTTGCATCATGATTTGACATTGAGTTCTCTAGCGAAGATGCCCATATCTAGTATTCACAAGTTCTTCCTAGTACAATCCTTTCGTTCTGTCCAAGGTGAACTTATTAGGCAAAAAGAAGCCAATTTGATCACCCGCAACAAAGCCGAGCTTCACCACGGTCCATGGGCTTAAGATAAAAAAGAGATCCTCCGATACTACCCATTTGTCTCACAAAGGGCAACACGCTAACAAAGTCCAAGGTGACTTGGGCGAGCATGTCAAACGGGTAAACCGTTGGTCAAGTTTTAGGCGACTGTTAGGCACGTACAGCTGCCCGCGACGCGAGTCCACATTTTGTCTCTCCTTTTTTTTTCACCTTTTGATCGAGACCACGTCCGTCCATTCACACGGCTTACCATGTCGCCCGGCCCCTCGAAAGCGCTTGAACAGTCGCAGAAAAGCGCGGGAAAACCAGCGGAATCGTCGGAGAGTGTGCGTCCCTCACGGAATCTCCGGTAAAATATCTCGGCGGCGCGTACACGGACGTACTCGAGTAACTCGGCTGCGGCTCGTGATGATGGGGCGAACGGCCGGAAGATAATTCGAGGCCTACCTGGCTACCATAGCGTGTGACTACGACCCAGTACCCCGCCGTCGGACTATATGGACTGTAGTTAGTTATGCACACACTGACCGATCCAGGAGCAGCGCACGGACGATATCTAGGATACATTGGAAACATGCAGCATGGTAGTACAGATGATGCATTGCATTGGAAACATTGCATTTACACTGATCATCTCCATGCTATCCGGCAGATGAGAAGTATGAGAATATATAACGGATGGGCGCGAGTGGTACAATTACAAATGATGCATGGCATTGGCAACATTGCATTATGTCGCTTGCTATTCAGCTTTCGCTATGCATCGCCTTTTGGAGGCCACGTCTTCTAATAATGAACAAAAACGCAAAGCGTTTTGACATGCGAGTCGGCATGCATGCATGTAGTACCTTTTACTAGTTGGTGCAGTGCTCCGGTCGATAGTCTACAGGATCCGTCGCTAGGCAGGCAGGGGCAGTGGGCATTCCACTCATCGTAGATCGGCTTACCCAACCCACTCCCCGGTCCGACTCAGTCGAGCATCCTTGCCCGTATAGTGCCGGCAACTTGCATCATCTTCCGTGAAGCTTCCCCTCGCCGCGCCCGCGTGCAGCATGCATGGCAGTTTTGAGTAGTGCTCCCTGTGTATCATCAGCAGCCGGACCTCTCAAACTCGTCTCAAACGTTCGGGTAGACCGCCCGGCCACTGATGGATCGTGAAAAACAGACTCAGACGGCCTCTTTACACGGGTCTCAAACACTCGGACTAAACGGCATCCCACATATCCAGCCTAAATATAGGGTGGATCGCGTCCTCCATGTCGGCTTGGCCTAGCTTGGCCCACTCGGACCCCACAAACATCCCCATCTGGAAAACCCTAGACATCGGTCAATCCGAACTCCACTTCACTCCCGTGCCCATCCACTACACTTCCGATCCCCTCCTCTCCTATCCGATGGCTGGCGACGGAAGCAGCGACGTCTTCGACAAAGAATCCGACGCCTCGACCATGCATGGATGTGGAGCAGGTCGCCCTTCACATCGCCTTGAGGCGGTCGCTGCTCGACTAAAGCGGCAGTGGCAGATCTTCTTCCTCAGCGCCCGTCGCCCATCGACACAACGCTAGCGATGTCGCCGTCCCGTCCCGCCCGGCACATAGCTTTGGCTGCTCCGCTCCCGTCGTTTAGGTACGCCGTCAACCTCCCTCTGTTCTGGAAGTGGTGCTCGGCCACCGATGGGTCCTCTTCCCCGCACAGACGCCTGGGGCACGAGCAGCTCGCGGGCAACGGGCAAGGGAGAGGGTGGCAGGGGAAGGGGGAGGGGGCAGGAGCTGACCTCAAGATAGTCACGTGCGCCCGCGCCGGACGATCCCGATGCCGCGCTCCTCACATCGGTCCTTCGCCCCTCTCTCACGACGGCGGAGACAGATGCACGGCGCCTTCGCCGCAAGAATGCAAAGCACCCCGATTCGTCATCGAGTTGTCGGAGCAAGCAAGGAGGCGGCAGCGAAGGCGAAAGCGGCCTGCCATGCCAAGGAGCAAGACTGCCTGCTCCACAGGCTATCGGGCCGAAGCTGTTGCTCGGACTCCGACTTGACGAGTGGCTCCACCTCCAGCTCCGACGACAACGGACCACCCGCACGCCGACGCCTACGGAGGAGGGGCATAGCCACATCGACGACCGAAAAGGGAAGGGGCCGGCGAGGAAATGGTGATTTCCTCCGCCCTTCGGCATTGTGTTTATATTTTAACTATGTTTTTAATTAGATTGTAGTATAGATTTGCACTGCTCCGAGGAACTATGCTCCTTTTGTCCGGCGATGAAATGGTGATCTGATGAACTGCGTGTGATAATATAACCGTCTTTTACGTAGTGTTGCATGCTTTCGTATGGTTTTGAAGTTTCAAATATGAAGGATGCAGGTGTACAAGCTAACAAATGGGTGTTTGTGGTCTCGGATTTACCCATCGCGACTGTCGTTTTAGCAGCTCAAAGTGAATTGCTAAAACAACATATATTATGGCACGAAAGGAGCAGTCACCACTCTTTTCTCATTGTTTTTGTGTGCAAACCATCCATGGCAATGGAGAGCTTTTTAACGTAAAAGTGAGCAAGCCAAAGCATTGCATCGGCGGTCCATGTACAGTTACGTCCATGAAGAAAAAAGTTTGGATAGATACGAATCGGCGTTCCATGTACAGCCAAGTTCGGACAGCTACGTCCATGAAGAAAAAAGTTTGGATAGATACGTATCGGTGGTGCCCAAAATAGAAGCAAAGCCCCTCTTTCATTTGTAGGATTTTCAAAACTCAGGAATAGAAAGGAAAAACAGGATTTGATTGGCATGTCCGCTTGAATTCCATAGAATTAGCATAGAGTGTTTGATGTCTCAGCAAAAACAAACAAATTGTAAACGGAGGTTGAAAGAGGAAGAGGGCGACTCGGGGGTGACCTAGGGTTCCCTCGCGCCGCCACCTCCCCCTTCCCCTCCTCCTCGTTGCTGCCGGAGGCGGTCGCCGGGGCCCCCGCGCGGCTGCCTGTGAGGGCGGCGGCGAGGCCTCTAGCCGCTCCTTTTCGGAGGCGAGGACCCGGATCTGAGGCGGCGGACTCGCTGGTGCAGACGGCGCTCCTCCGGCGGCGGGGAGTGCTCGTCGGTGAGGTTGGCCGGGTCCCCTCGGCTGCGCGGGCAGCGAGGTCCCGGTGGGCGCTGGTCGTGGCGCGGGGAGGCCCCGGGCTCCCCTCGTCAGATCTGAGGCGTTCTGGTCTGCTCGTGATGCATGACCTCCGGCCGACCTGGATCTCCGGCGTGCACGCGCCTGCTGATGCTGTGGCTGGTTCGGAGGTGGCGGCAGGCTGCTTGGCCCGGGAAAACCCTTGGCCGCCGGTGGCGGTCACGGCGTCGATGGCGTCCCGGACGCCATTCCCTCCTTGGTGGCGGCGCCGAGGCTCACCTTCCCTGCCTCCCCCCTTCCCCTGCGCCCGGGTGAAAACCCTAGCCCCGGTGGCTAAGCGGCGGCGGCGCCACAGCGGCGTCACCTTCTTGAAGGCGCCGACTTGGGCATGGGGATGGTGGGCGTGCGTGGCGAGTTTGTCTAGTTCCTGGTGGCGGCCCGTCTGATCTACCGCGTCGCAGCTCCGGGCATTTGTCTCGTGGATGCGGTGCTCCTCTTCCGGCCGTGTCTCCGATGGGGACCTCGCCCTTCCTCACCTTGTACATGCCATGGTGAAGCGGTACTTCATCTCACTCTTTGAAGGCGGCGGAGATCGGCGGCATGGCACTGTGGAGGCTCGGCGTCCGATGCGCGGAGATGGACTCGCGCAGGAGCAGGTATCTGTCTGGCGTCATGGTGACGTCTATGGCAGAGTGGCCAGACAAGGTAGAAAACTCAATATAATCTGAAGATGGACCTGTGGAAGATGGCTGCGACGACACAAGAGTGCGTCTGACCGGATTGTGCCCCAGACCCGGTATGTGGCTCGGCTGGGGCTTCTGGCTTTTGATGTTAGGTTTAGGTGAGTGGTTTGGGTAGAAGCCCAGCTAGCATCCCTTCATCATATGGATAGGAGTAGCGACATATGTTGCCAAGATGGTGGATTCAGGTTTATTGTTTGTAATACTTTGTAAGGTCCTCGAGAATAATTAATAAAGTGGCCGTATGCATCTCCCAGATGCAGAGGTCGGGGGTCATCCTCTTTTTTTTTAAAAAAAGATAGAGGTTGAAATGAATGCTAGATTTCTAATAAAATGTAGTACACTTGATTCCATCGGGAAAAAAACTATAAGAATCAATCCATGAATCAAACGACCAACATAAAAAAAATGTTATGGATTCTAACCCTCCAAAAATTCTATGGAATTTCTTTGAATCAAATAAGTTCTACAAGATAACTGGAAATTCGAAGTTGCGGTAACAGCACACAATCATACACGGCGCCGACTGTAACTTTCGAAGATGATATACCCGTGTCTAAACTAGTCAGGTAGATCTATGCTTTTTCTTTCTTTCTAAACACGGTACAAATGCAGACGCTCACAGCGCGCGCACACACTCATCTCTATGAATATAAGTAAGCAAACTTCACCACTATGAGCATTTTCGAGAGAATGGGCCGGCAGATTTTGCACCGTGTCAAGTTTAGGATTCAAATCATCTAGGCTAGGCTTTTTTGCATATCGATGATTTTTGTAACCACACGATCCGTTCTGAAAATAGTACAATCTGTGAACATGGGGTAATCACGCAGCATGTGCCACACGACAGTTCAGGGTTGCAGGCTTGTTTTGCTTTGTCTTCGTTCAGTTCATCGGCGTGGTCGGCACAAGAGGCTGGTGGTGATTCAGCAGAATAGCCTGGGGATTCTGTTTGTGTGGCTTCAGTGCAGTGCCGTCGCCATTCAGGCAAGTGGTGAAAGTTTCGATATAGCCAACAAAAGATGAAATAGACCATCTGCACAACCAAGCACATATATAGATCCTACATTCAAATTTAACAAACAAGCACATATATAGATCCTACATTCAAATTTAACGATATTTGTCGAAGAATGGCAACACCTTGAACTTGCTGTCAAAAGGTACACGAACTGTCACTTTGTGCAAGCATGAGAATTATTACATGTAAATGTACTCATCTACACTGTCCAATCTAGATTGATACAGGTTACAGACACGAGGAGATGACCTCCCAACAATTGTACACCACGCAGGGTTTATCAAACCAAAGGAGTCAAAACTACAAAACACAGGATGATGCATCATGCAGCAGAGGAAGACCATCCAAATCTAGATACAGAAACTCCATGGACACTTCATACAAACCTTCGAACGAACAGAACTTGCCTCCAATTTGGTAGAGATAAGCCTACACCAAGGTATGCTCTGGCAACTCCTACCAAACACCACCACAATTTTGATGATAGCAGTAACCAATTTAAGCTGCGAGGAGGCTTGCGATCACAAGAACCCCGACCATGATAAGAAGGGCCTTCAGGTAGACATCTGCCTGCTGCTGCTGCTGCCCGAGCGGCCCTTGGCGGGGGACGCCGTGGGCGTGCCCCATATGCCCGCCATGGAATCCATGGCCGTGACCAAACCCATAGTGAAACCCAGCAGGCTGGGCATATGCAGCTGGATCTGGAAACCCATGCATTTGGAAGCTGAGCATAGGGAACAGGCCCCCGAACGCAGCCGAGAACGCATAGTTGCCCCACCGTCCATTCGCCAGCGGGACACCCGCCCCCGCGCCCCCCATGCCCATGAACCATGGATTTGCATGGGCGTTGCCGAAATTGTTGTTAGGATCAGCCTGTTGGGCTGTTGCGGGCCTCTGTCCAGCTGGGCGCTGAGGAATGTCGGCTCCAGGCGTGTTCTTTGACCTTGGGTCGACGCGGTCCTTGCCACGGCCATAAAGGGGGACAAGCTTGTCTTCTTCAACAATGGCCTTGCACACAGGGCACTCTGGTGTGTTGGCGTGCATGTGCAGCCATCTGTAGAGGCACGGCCAGCAGAATAGGTGGCCACAGAGAGTTACTATTGGCTCCTGTGGCAACTCAAAGCATATGTTGCACTCAAAGCTCCCTCCAGCTGCATCGCTGCTGCTGCCACCAACTGCCGCTGATTCCCCAACATTGGCGGACATCTTGAGCTTCTTAACGGTTGAAACCTGCGATTTCAAGTGAGAACGATCACCAACACTGCTAGAAAGAGCTATATGGCAAAAGAATAGAATGTACTCCTCAACACTACACGTTATTACAAACAGTACAGAGTTACACAACACACAGCAACCTATTCTTTGCACCAGCCTCAGTCAGTACTATGAAGCCTCCCAAAACCAAAAGGGTCATCATTTTCAGCCATGTGAAAATCCACCATCCATGTAAATAAATATGAAAAAAAACTTAATCTAACAAGAAGATCACCTAAAAAGATTGCCCATGGCTACAACTGTGTTAAAATACAGCTGCGTTGTATAATAACAAATACTACTGTAACATAGTTCTAAATTCTCATCATAAACATTTTAGTATTTAGCCAAATCCACAGGACATTCAGCTAAACAATACACTTGATGATCAGGGACTCGCAGAAACGATGGTTTTGTTACTCAGGTGAGCATATTATCTTCTTACAAAATAATCCGAGTACCCACAGCAACAGGATCACTAATATAACCTACACCCCCTTCATCCCGCTGAAAAAAAAATCTGTCGATTATCCACAGAAGAATATTCATCAGACCCTCTAGAAATCAGGCAGGAATACACCAGATCGAGTTGAGTTCACAGTTCACGCTCTAGAAGAAGATAGATTTCTAAATAAACTACTCAGGAATATTGAATTACTGAAACAATTCAATCTATTTATTTCTTCAACAAACGGGAGGAAAATTCCCAATTTCCCCCAAATTACCAAGCCGCGCCCACCCACGGATCCAATTCCGAGCGCAGATCAGCGCCCCGAAGCCTACCACTCAAGGCTCGCCCGGATCACCGGGGCGCCGACGGAATACCCCATGAATCGGGCAGCAGACCCCATCGAACGAATCAAATCCGCCCAAGCTCGTAAGTCCTAAATCGCGACGAAATTTAACGCGGAACCAGAGAGAGGGAGGGAGAGCAGGCGCCGTTTACCTCGGGGGAGCGGCGACCGGCGGGGCGGCGGGCGGCGCGGCGAGCGGAGACCTGCCTGCCTGCAAGGCGAATCCACGGCGATGGCCTGGACGGGACCACGACGGCCCTTAATAAAAATCGGGGAGGGCGCGCGGCACGCCTGGAAGATTCCAGCGGAATCTGGACGCCTTCGCGGCGGGTCCGCGGTTTGGCCCGCTGAGTTCCGGGGCGGGAGGCGTTTTCTGTGAAAGGATACGGAAACAGCCATTTCTTTTCTTTTCCTTTTCCTTTTCTTTACGAAATGACACGGAAACTACTTTAGACTAGAAGAACGCCCGTGCGTTGCAACGGGGCCACATTAACTTTAAAAGTTCAATATTACGACATTGATGACCTTTTTTACTATCAAATCCTCACACACACTCTCCCTCCCTCTTCCTCACTCTCTCTCCCCCTCTCCCTCTCTCTAACACACACACATATCCATCTTATTGGATACGAGACCATAATCCATCTATTTCACACACACACGCTAGTGCATAACATATGGATTATGTGTATTATATTTGTCATCAGAACTGACGGAATTAATTTCATGTAAATCGGCCAGCCACAGCTTCAAGAATACGCGGAGGAGGTGGCCCGGGTTAGCGTCGGCGCCATCCGGCGCGGGCCACGGACCCGCTTCCAAGTGCACGTGCAATGCACGTCTTCACAAATATTATAACCAGATGTGAGAAATCACATACTAACACGGTGTTGCAATCAATTTGTAATTAAAGAAGCCAAAAGTCTCTTTTCTTAAACCAGAATTCCTTATGCTGGAGTTTAAACAAACCCCACAATAACATGATCAAATTTTTTTTCTCTACTTATCACCTAATTAAGCAAATGCATGACTTATGAAGCGGATAAGAAATCATGTTAACTTGGAACTAAAATTCCAACAAAAGAGTGAGGAACAAACCTTGTTATCATTGCTCTGAAGTCTAAACCTCCCCCTATTTGTTAGTGAAAAGTGAGTATGCTTCAAAGATAATAATTTCTTATGCAACATATGCTTTTACATTTGAAAGAGCTACAAAATATGTGGACCTACCTATGTGCACTTCCTAAATCAAGCGGATAAAGTTATTTCTATCGGCAATATAAAATACTAAACATTAGTTCGAATTGAATAATACAACAGAATTGTCATTTCTGACTTTTCATCCATCACTGAATACGAAAGAAAGGGACAATGTCCACTAACCATGCAAATATTCTGACCATGGGATATTTAGGCTGGCGTATATGGGAAATCAAAGCTAAAAATGACTCGATGAGTTAGGGATACATCAATAAATATTGTAAAAAGTGATAAAAACAAATTTGCAACAACTCGCGACCCCACGAACTCATATTCGCAATGAGCAAGTTAGTGAGGCCGCCACGGTAGGCTAGCACCAAGGGACAAGGGCAACAACTGCCTTCCCATCCAACCTACTGATTCTGCTGGCGCTACTTTCATCCTAAGCACTGCCCATGAGTACCGCTAGTGTGTTGCCACGTATGGAGAAACTACGAACTGAAATTTTCATCCAAATCATGAAAAATGTTAATGTTCCTCTCCTCTCCCATTCCTCGTGTGAACATACCCAATTCGTGGTTGGCTCGCTACATTCAGCGTAGCTCTGATGTGCACTGCCCCCGCTCTTGATTAGTTGCTGCAGTGCCACGCATCTACGCCAACAAGCTGGGGAAACAAATGCAAATGTTACACCGAGTCAAAATCAACCATCCCACAATCGTAACAATAGAAAAGATAATAACCAAAATTTAACAGAATAACTACTGCTTGGCTCCCAGATCCATCTCGATAGCCCTTGATCTGGCTGCTGAGCTTCTCCTAGCCGCCTCAACATCACGTCATTACCAAACATGTAGTGGATGCCTAGTGGGACAAGGATTAAGAAATAACATGAGGTGAAAAATATGATGGTTGTCAATTCCATAAAAGGATCCAAGTAATTTGACAAAACAGATCGGCAGCATCTTGTATAATCTCAAAAAAGAAACTAAAAATATGAGAAATGAATTGATGAAAATCAGCCCATGCTCTCATTCATGCTCGCTTTTGTAATGGGAGGCAAGGAATGGGGATACCGGGAGAAGAAATGACCACATGGACGGCAAGCTTCCACCACCGGCAAGTGGGGTTGCTTCACATCCAATCTCCATGGCCACCGCCTCCATGGGGACGAACTCCCATGTTCACAACCGGGCTCCTAATCGGCCGCTGCCTCGCCGACCTTGACGACGAAGTAGTCCCTCCCTTCGATCCCATTCGCAACGGAGGCAACACCCATCCCAGCGGACAGGTCCGCGGTGAGATCCCTACTGGATCGTGGTCGCGCCTCCCCAAACCTCACCGCGGGACACATGAGAGGGTCGTTGCCATGGTCAGGCTTGGATGAGGAAAGGAGGCGACATCGCAGCAACGGCGCCTTCGCCGGGATTGGTGGCGACGGCGGCGGCGAGCGAGCGGGAGGACGGCGGCGGCGAGAGAGTAGGAGGGTGGTGGCGACAGTCCATCGATCGCCATGACGTGAGAGGAGGATGGGGATGGGGCCGCGATCTGGACGTATGGAGCGGTCGAGAGGAAGGAAAGCAGGCGGCTGGGTTTTTCCATCGTGCGGGGTTTGGGGGAGGTCAAACAAGAGGTTTTTTTCGTGCGGGAGGCAGAGCAACGAGGGCGGATTTAGGGAGACGGGATGCGGTCGGTTGGCAGGAAAAGAAAAGCTACGCATTTTTTTAGGAAGTAGAGATGATTGATGATAAGAAAGGCAAAATCACATCAATATAAGGAGATATCCCATCAATACTTGATTGGAAAATCACATCAATATAAGGAAATATCCCATCAATACTTGATTGATTGCGATTTGTTTTTTATATGGTAACTAATCTGATGAGTTTATGTGGGTGGTGAAGCGAAAAGGCGGGTGGAAGGGAGACGAAATAAAACCAGCGAAATAAAACCAACGAAAGTGGTGAGGCGAAATAAATCCAGCGAAAAATAACCGGCGGACTATTCACCAACTGCTCCATTAGGCTGAGAGGAAACGCAGGGATCGGCCGTTTCCGCGAGCCAGGCCCGCACCTGCACCCACGTGTGCAGAGTCGCGAGCTAGGTCTCTTCTTCCGGTCGTCTCAGCTCGCATTTCCCTTCGTTTTCCCCGCTGCTATCTTCTCTGGTGCCACGCCACATCTCCTCGTCATTGCCGATGTAAAGCTCTCCTTCTCCCTTTCTTCCCGAGCTCTGGCCCCTCCCTCCCGTTCCCAGCCATTGGCGACCTGCTCGCCGTCGCTCGCGGCCGGCCACCCGATCTGACGATAACAAGCATGGCACTCCGGCGGCACGTACACCACTTGCGCGCGCGCACTAGCCGGCCCGCGTGTGAGGAAGCACGGACCCGCATGTTGTGCCCTTGTTTACGGGGAAGGTGTGGCCGTGGTAGATTTGTCGGACCTTGTGCTTGAGCTGTTGTACCAGCAAGCACCTAGGCGGCCAAATTTCGTGTTTTGACCCTTTTGGTATACAAATTTAGGATTTGACCCTGGTTGCAAAAAAAATCGAGATTTGACCCTTTCGCTACCGCCAGGGGTACAGGCGGTAAGGTTACACAGCCTACCGCCAGAGCCTCTGGTGGTAGGATGCGACGGAGGGGACGACGGCCGTTTGCCCGAGCTGACATGGATAAGTACCCTACCGCCAGGTACCTTGACGGTAGGTTGTCTAAACCTACCGCCAGCATCCCTAGCGGTAGGGTGCGGCTCGGTTTTGCCTCCCAAACTTTCTGTGACGAAATACCAAAGTGCCCTGACGGTAGGTTCACCCTACCGCCAGGGGGGTTGGCGGTAGTCTGTGCGACCCTACCGCCAAAGGCCGTGGCGGTAGGGTCCTGTGTTTTATTTTTCCAAGTTTAGTTGCTTGCTTCTTTTCAAATTCAATATGGCATCAATATCACAGATAGATAAGCACAACAGCAAAAAATGTTTGCATACGAAATTATGATAACCTCACACTTATAGATAGTAAAAATGATGTATCCATTAAGTTCAACATATCAAAATAGGTTCAACTACTAACATAGGTAGCAATAACAAGACACCGAGTAGTTCAACATAAGACAACAACTTTAACTTAGCAAGTTCAACTTCACTAGTTCCTCCCCCTCCCCTCTTGGCGGCACGCTCCTCGTTTGTCTTCGAGTGGCCCTCGTCCGGCTTCTTCGAGCGATGATGAGGAACCGGTTTCTGAAACGGTGATGGGCTCAGAACATCCTGGTGCGGATGAGATACCCTCTTCGCTTGGGTTGGCTGAGTCGGTTGAGGTCCATCATCGTCGTCGTACTCCTCCTCATCACCTTCTCCGTCGTCACCTCCTTCCTCTTCTCCCTCTTCTTCTTCTTCCTCCTCGTCCACTTCCTCTTCTTCCTCGGTCTCGTTAACAAGGCGAGATGACGAGGCGACATGGCTCGAGGAACCTCCTCCGGTGTGGCTTGATGAAGCTAGGGCACGTGTCGACCAACCAGGAGGAGGAACATGCATGTCAACCGAGGCAGCGCACCCAAGCATGCCCGCTAGCTTGCGGCAACGGTTAATGATCTTCTGCAATAACAAATATAGTAGAGTATGACTTGGATCAGGTTTAGGGTTGCAAATAAGTAAGAACATGTGGCATGGATCAAATTTGCGTTCGCTCCAATAGAATGCTATGAGGCTTAAAGTTACCTTCGTCGCTTCCCTCAGCTTGTTTTCACCCTCCACAGTTCCGGGGTCAAAACTTAGCGCATTCGAGCCGTCGAAAATGTTTCTGTTTAGCTCTGCGGCCTAGGAATCCAAGGATCATTAAAAAGTTAGCGAGAATGACCATGTCATCATCATTAGCTTGAATGCATTTCAACAAAACTTAGCTTGAATGCATTTCTACAACAAGTGATGATCAGATGACACAATTTAAAGCAATTTAAAGAACCACACACATAGGTGAGATGTATGACGTCTTACCGAGCGGTAGAGGTACGCGAGGCCAGCAAACCCCCAGCTGTACCCTGCATCCCAGTCGGCTAGGAAGTCCAGGTACATCCGTAGGGCGTTGTCCCCCGAGCAGTCAGGAAAGACCACCTCTGTGAGAAGAAACCACAGGTAGGCCCTTGCATACTGCTCCATGGTCCTCGGATCCGCATCTTGCGGGCATTCAGCCCGGTGGTCTAGGAGCCATGCCAATGCTACACCAGATGTTCGGTTACTCTTGATGGGAGGGCAGTCGCCGATGAGGGCGGTAACCCTGTCCGGCCAGTTCTTCCTATCCACGCGCCCAATGAGAGCATGGCCCTTGATCGGTAGGGCCGTGATCATGGAGAAGTCCCCGAGCGTCACCGTCATCTCACCACATGGGAGATGGAAAGAGTGCGTCTCGGGCCGCCAACGGTCCACCAACGCTGTGAGAGCCGTGTGTGTTGGGGAACGTAGTAATTTCAAAAAATTTCCTATGCACACGCAAGATCATGGTGATGGCATAGCAACGAGAGGGGAGAGTGTTGTCCACGTACCCTCGTAGACCGTAAGCGGAAGCGTTATGACAACGCGGTTGATGTAGTCGTACGTCTTCACGATCCGACCGATCCAAGTACCGAACGTACGGCACCTCCGAGTTCAGCACACGTTCAGCTCGATGACGATCCCCGGGCTCCGATCCAGCAAAGCTTCGGGGATGAGTTCCGTCAGCACGACAGCGTGATGACGATGATGATGTTCTACCGGCGCAGGGCTTCGCCTAAACTCCGTGACGATATGACCGAGGTGGAATATGGTGGAGGGGGGCACCGCACACGGCTAAGGAACAATCCGTAGATCAACTTGTGTGTATATGGGGTGCCCCCTGCCCCCGTATATAAAGGAGCAAGGGGGGAGGTGGCCGGCCCTAGGAGGGGGCGCGCCAAGTGTGGAGTCCTACTAGGACTCCCTAGTCCTAGTAGGATTCCACCTCCCTTGTTGGAGTAGGAGAAGGGGGAAAGAGGGGGAGAGGAGGAAGGAAAGGGGGGCCACACCCCTTGTCCAATTCGGACCAGAGGGGGGCTGCGCGCCTTCTTCCTTTCGGCCTCTTTCCTCTATTCCCGTATGGCCCAATAAGGCCCATATACTCCCCGACGAATTCCCGTAACTCTCCGGTACTCCGAAAAATACCCGAATCACTCGGAACCTTTCCAAACTCCGAATATAGTCGTACAATATATCGATCTTTACGTCTCGACCATTTCGAGACTCCTCGTCATGTCCCCGATCTCATCCGGGACTCCGAACTCCTTCGGTACATCAAAACTCATGAACTCATAATATAATTGTCATCGAAACCTTAAGCGTGCGGACCCTACGGGTTCGAGAACTATGTAGACATGACCTAGAACTATTCTTGGTCAATAACCAATAGCGGAACCTGGATGCCCATATTGGCTCCTACATATTCTACGAAGATCTTTATCGGTCAAACCGCATAACAACATACTTTGTTCCCTTTGTCATCGGTATGTTACTTGCCCGAGATTCGATCGTCGGTATCCAATACCTAGTTCAATCTCGTTACCGGCAAGTCTCTTTACTCGTTACATAATGCATCATCCTGCAACTAACTTATTAGTCACATTGCTTGCAAGGCTTATAGTGATGTGCATTACCGAGAGGGCCCAGAGATACCTCTCCGACGATCGGAGTGACAAAACCTAATCTCGAAATACGCCAACCCAACATGTACCTTTGGAGACACCTGTAGTACTCCTTTATAATCACCTAGTTACGTTGTGACATTTGGTAGCACCCAAAGTGTTCCTCCGGTAAACGGGAGTTGCATAATCTCATAGTTACAGGAACATGTATAAGTCATGAAGAAAGCAATAGCAACATACTAAACGATCAAGTGCTAGGCTAACGGAATGGGTCATGTCAATCACATCATTCTCCTAATGATGTGATCCCATTAATCAAATGACAACACATGTCTATGGTTAGGAAACATAACCATCTTTGATTAATGAGCTAGTCAAGTAGAGGCATACTAGTGACTATATGTTTGTCTATGTATTCACACATGTATTATGTTTCCGGTTAATACAATTCTAGCATGAATAATAAACATTTATCATGATATAAGAAAATAAATAATAACTTTATTATTGCCTCTAGGGCATATTTCCTTCAGTGTGGACAAGCGTCGGCGGCATACGCTTGAACTGGAGCACGAAACCCAAGAGCCCGACTCTCCTGTAATATGGCTCGTAGCGGTTGTCGTAGTTCATCTCTTTGACCTTGGTGTGACCCCTCATACGTAAGGGCGGAAGCATCTGTCAATGTGCACACGAAAAAAGTTAGAAAAAACTTTTGAAAAGGCAAAATTGTGATGCAACACGTTGATCAGTGCTATTTACCACTCCGTTCTCGATGTAACGGGCGCGATGACCGTTATCGAATGCCGGGTCAAGCATAGTGTAATTAGTGCCGATCGCCGGACCAATGAGGGGCCTCCTGAAACACGAACACTTTGTTACAAACATATAATCATATCATGTTAAACCGTTCAACTAACATCAATCATATCATATTCAACAAATATAAAAAAATATTATGAATATGAACTGCGGTTCATCTTCAAACTAGTTATTCTATCCTATTATGAATATGAACATTAACCAATCAATTTCAACAATTGTAAAAACATATATAAAAATTACCAACATATTCATCTTCAAACCACATCACCTCATTACCTTATCTTATGCCAAATAGGTTCTATCCTCAAACTAGTTAACAAATTCAACATATTCAACCACATCACCACATCAACTCATCAATTATATTCAAACATATTTAACCACATCAAACATCAATAAATAATCCAAAAAATATTAACATGAACTAGGGTTCATCAACTATATAAAACAGGCTCTATCATAGTCAACTTCAACCACATCACCACATAAATCATATTCAACTACATCAAACATCATATTACTCCTAATTAAACAAACCTAAAAACAACAAAAATCAAAATCTACTAGATGAAATAGGGTTCATCTTGTGCCTAATAATGCGTCGAATCGACAGCTTCTTAACTAAAACGAATTGGAGGGATTGAGAGAGCTTACTTTTCTCGTTTCGGAGTCATCTCGATCCGAAAAAACCGTTCACAAACGAAGAAGATCGGATGGGGGAGTGGAGGGGATGAGAGAGGCCTTCCCCTCTCCGTTCTTGCGGGCGGCGGCAGGGGAGAAGAAGATGCGGGTTGGGTTCGTGGATGGGCCCCACGAGCCGGCCCCCGCAGGGTTATAACGGTTCAGCACTTACCGCCATGGACATTGGCGGTAGGGTTGCACACCGTACCGCCGAGTCTCCTGGCGGTAGGGTCGACGGCACGAAACGGCAGCCGTTTGGTCAGGTTGACGTGGATAAGTACCCTACCGCCAGGGCACCTGGCGGTAGGCTGTGTAACCCAACCGCCAGAGACCCTGGCGGTAAGAAAAAGGGTCAAATCCCGAAAAAAATTTAAATCGGAGTCAGATCCTGAATTTGTATGCCAAAAGGGTCAAAACATGAAATTTAGCCCACCTGGGCTTCTCATCGATGCATGTGTGTGCAGTGTTATGCTGCTAATCCCCGACTCCTTGCCAAGCCTGCCTTCCAAATATATGTATCGTATTGTATTTATAAATTTGTATTGCGGTTCTACAAAGGAATAAATGACGTCACAATACAATATTCATGTATCGTATTTTATAATCAATGTATCAAAACACGAATATAGTCTATGCGCATAATAGATGTTTGATTACATACCTCGAAGACAGTAAGCTCACATGATACGATATTGTGGTGCGCTCGCCCACATGTATCGGGCCTAGTAATGCAATCCTTTTCATTTTCTCCTTTTTTGTTTTAGTTTTATTTTTCACCTATTGTTTTTAATTCTTTTTTCTCTGTTCTTTGGGAAATTTTACTTTAGTTTATTTGTAAAGAGACATGAACAGTTTTTAAATTTATGTGAACATTGTTGTTGAAAATATGAACATCTTTTACAAGCTATATGAACATTTGTTTGTACATAGAGAATTTCATGATAATAAAATTCACGACTCACGAGCATGCATTTTCATATGCGTATCTTTTTTGGCAACACAAGGCATCTTTTTTGATGCGCTACACATTTTGTGCACTCATGAAAAAAATTATGACCTGGGTTTAGCATGATTAGAGGTCCCAAAAAAAATAAATGTCCATCTAAAAGAGTGTTTTTAGGGGTTAATGTATCTCATAAAAGTGTGCATGTATAACTCACCTGAAAATAAGTAAAATTAAAATAGAACGGAGGAAACTAAAAGAGGAGGGTGTAGTAGTAAAAGAAAAAAGAAAACAAAAAAACAAGAAAGAAGGCATAAAGAAACCCTAAAATAATAAAAAATGAAAACAAAGGAAATAATAAAACCAAACTCGAAATAAAACAACAACAAAAGAGAAAAAAGCAAGCCAGTCTAGTTGGGCCGGTCCCCTTTTCTCTCAATAGGTGAAATATAGTGGTTCACGGTTTTTCTCGGGTGGTCATGGAACCATTGGATGGCGACGGCCCATGGATGAGATTCGCGTTGGAGGCCCAAATCAAGATAGCCTAGTACTCTGTGTTCTTTCTGTTCATGGATACAGTAGTCTAGGCTCGTACAATTTCCACTCGGTCAGGAAGAAAATCGGTGTTTGGTTTGTTCCTTTTTGAATGATTGAACAATGCCCATGCGTTGCGACGGAATATAAATATTCTACTGCGTTAGTTTATGATTTACCTGTTAATAGTAATGCGATTGTGTACATAAATGTTCATTAAATTTTATCATAAATTACTTTATATTTTGATAAGAACTTTGGTAAATAATTTAAAGTGAAATTGATTCGGAAGGTAAGTAAGTTAATGTGATTGATTATTATATACATAAAAGGTTAAAGTGGTGAAAAGAAAGGTGAAATATGAACCTTACGTTTTTTTTAAGTAGTAAAGAGTAAAGATAGAGACTATGAATCCCTCAGTCAAATTCAAAGCATGAGCTTTGACGTAGTACGGATTCCACAGATCCATGGTCAAAGCACAAGGCTTGACAGGTTTCGATGATTTTCCACATTTCTGTAGAATTTGAAAGACCGCTGAATTGACGGGGAATTAGAGACGCATTTCTCTTCTCGCCGGGGGGTCGGCGGGTCTACATGGCCGTGCGTGTGTGTTGATGGTGCGATGGAACCGAACGTGAACGAGACGACCGACTGAGGTAATCAGTGAGGTAATGTCATTCCGTACTAGTAGTACGCAGTTTTGCTGGTGTATGCAGCCTTGTCTTTTTTTTTCGGAAATTTTTTCAATCTATTCACCTTCAATCATGGTAGTACAACAGACACTAAAAATAATAAAAATTACATCCAGAACCGTAGACCACCTAGCGATGACTACAAGCACTGAAGCGAGCCGAAGGCGCGCCGCTGTCATCGCCCCTCCCTCGACAAAGCCGGGCAAACATTGTTGTAGTAAACAGTCGGGAAGTCGTCGTGCTAAGGCCCCATGAAACCAACGCACCAGAACAACAACCGCCGCAGATGAAGAGTGTAGATCAAAAGGATCCAACCTGAAGACACACGAACGAAGACGAACGACGAACAGATCCGAGCAAATTCACCAAAGACAGATCCGCCGGAGACACACCTCCACACGCCCACCGATGATGCTACACACATCACCGTAACAGGGACTAGACGGGGAGACCTTTATTCCATCTTCAGGAAGCCGCCGCCGTCTCGCCTTCCTGAGCAGGACATAAACCCTAACAAAGCTCGAAAAAAAATATGAAAGCGGAGCCCTCCCACCGGCAAAGGCCGAGATCCACTCCGCCTCCATGGCCCTAAGGCCACCGGAGACGGGACGGACCGGCACCGACGCTGGTGGGAGGCAAAGAACCTTAGTTTTGGGGAGGCGGCGGCTGGCTACGTCGGAGGCGGCGGCTGGCTACGAGGCGTGTCCGTGTGTCCGTGTGTCCTTGTCTGCTGATGGTGTGTGATGGAACTGAATCAGAACGAGCTAAGCAATGGATTGCTCCTCTCTTTTTTCTTTTTTGAAGGGCGGATCTTCTGTGGCGCCTCTGTGTGGACCAACCGTAGCTGGAAATCAACCGAAATCATTGCATCCAATCATTTCTCCGGCTGCGTTGACATACTTTGGCACAATCTCGCAACGAAGATTAATTTGGTCGACGAGCATACAAGCATCTCTACCCGATCCCGTAAAAGATCGCAGATTTTAAAATAACCTTCTTTTTTTTTTTTGACGGAGTCTCATTCTCCGGTAGTGCAGCAATCCGGACGCCGTAATCGCATCGTAGTGGACGTGTCCGGCTCGTCATAGGACAGATCCACCATCGATCTAAGGTTCATCGACACCGTTCAGGTTTTGGGCTCCGACGAGGAAGAGTAGGGCATGGGAGAGCGGCGCCTTGAGTCCCGTAGTCGGCTCGTGTCACATGCCCTACTCTACCTTGCCAGCAACCGGACCAACACTCTGGGGAGCGCAGCCGGCCGCCGGACATCGGGACATGGCCACGGCGGAACCGGGCGAGCTCCGCTTAGATTAGGTTTCATGTTGCATATAATAATATGAATTTGAGATTTCTAATTTGAGATGTTTGGTTGCACAATCAAATATTTAAGGAACGACCGGTCACTTTCTACAGACTCGTTCGGTCGTGTCCGCGGGCGTTTAGGGGTCGAATTTTAGGCGTCCGGCTGTAGATGCTCTAAGCTTATTTCGTACTAGGCAATTTTGTTTGTCTACGTTGCTGGTCTAGGAGGCCTTTGTGTGGCTGATGGTATGTGATGGGATCATGGAACTGAAGCGGAATGAGATAAGCAAATGATTTTCATTTTTATTTTACAAGTGGAGGTAAGCAAATGAGTTGCATGGTCGGATCTTCTGTGCCGCCTCTTGGAATTTTCCCAACGCACATAGCACAGTCGTGATGGCTCCTCTTGGGGCAAGCATTCCTCCGGTTGTGTTAGCGTACTTGGCACAATTCCGCTACAAAAATATCTTCACTTTTGGAGAAGTAATTCACGCGCCAGGCCGCCTCGACAGTCGGCAGATCCTTAATGGACATCCGACATGGATACCGGCGGTCATTCATCTCACAGATCAGATGCAGCTGGAGTTGGAGAGGTGAAACCCGGCACTGGACGAAGGCGGACAACAAGTCGTCCGGCTTGAGCCCCTCTCGACCGTCATCTCCTGGAGCCGGACGAGGACGTTGGTGATAGCAGGCGGCAAGCGCTTTGGCGACTGTTGGCTCCAGTTGTCCCGTGGCCCAGCAGGCGGCCCGATCATGAAGGCCTGCAGGCTGATGTAGTCGTTCGTCGGGTGGAGATTCCGAATGTAAAAATATGATTTCTGTGAGAGTTTCGCCGACTCCAGCAGAGCGATAGACGGAAAACGAGTCCCGCCTTTTGAGCGTCGCACGGTGACACAGGCCCCGCATTGGGCAGGCTCGTCCTTGGCCTGGATGCCCAGCTTGAGGTAGAAAAACCTGCCCCACAGGTCAAGCGATGGCAGGACGCTGAGATAGCCCTCGCAGAAGGTCACGAAGGCGGACAACAGCACCACCGTGTTGGGAGTGAGGTGGTGCGGCTGCAGATGATAGAAATCGAGGAAAGAGCAGAAGAAATTGCATATGGGCAGCGCGAAGCCTCGGAGGAAGTGAGTGCGGAAGACGAAGAACTCGCCAGGCCGCGGTGCTGGCGAGACCTCCCGCTCGTCGGGAAGGCGCACCTCCAGAACGCCGGCGTGGGGAAGCCTCCGCGTCGCGCGGAGGAACTCGATGTGCCCCTCGTGCACATTTGAGCCGTCCCACCAACTCTTCGCCATGGCTCGGGCGGCTCGGTGGCGGCTCGAAGAAGTGGAGGAGATGGTGCCGTGGCGGCGCTAGGCAGCTCAAAGCGGCAGCGGTGGAGCAGTAGCAGCGGTGGAGCAACAGCAACGGCGAAGAAGACGAGGAAGAAGATGAAGATGGAGGAGGCGCGCGTGCGTTCTACTGCCCCTCCCCTCCCCTACTTATAGGCGGCTGTGGCGAAGCCGAGTCGACGTGGCGGAGGCGGGGGTTTTACTGCGCCCACTCCCCGCACGACCCCGCGAATCCCGCGCTGTAAAGGCGCAATAAAATCGTCGCGGAAGGGCAACCGCCCACCTCGGCCGCAGTGGGTCTGCGCGCGTGCCGAGGCCCTGTAGTGGTGGGCGCGGGCCTGCGGCAACGTCCCGTCGCGCACGTGGGCTGGCAGGCCGGCCTGGCCTGCTGGCACCGTATGGGACTCAAGCGGCGGGCAGCGCCTCCCCAGCGCCCGCCACGCCGATTCGAATTCCAACGGGCGGCTGCATCTGCGGTCGGCTCCTGGCTCGCGGGCTCTCCCAGCCGGACGGAGCAGAGGCGAAGGATCCCTCGAAGGAGAAACTGTTGAGGCACTCCGGTTGCCATCCGTACAACTTCACCAGCTTCGGGGACTACTGTCGGGGGATAGACCCCGAGCAACCTCATCCACACTCAAAGACATTTCAAGACATCGGGGCAAGCTGAGTCCCTCAAGCCGACTGGTCTTGCGTCCGGCTTCCAGAGTCGGTTGGTGCCACGCGGCCGGCCTTCAGAAGATGGCGTGCTCCCAGAAGGCGGCTTGGGTATGGGCCGGCCTCTAGTAGTAGCAGGCGACCCGTCCCCTCCCTCGGAGACTGAGCCCGACCAAGTGACAAGCTGGGGCATGGCAACAGTGCCATACGCTCCCACCAAACCTCGGCCGAGCGTGGCTAATGTAAGCGCTGCCAGGCGGCCGCTGACCCGCCCGGCGCGACACTGTAGCCATGCAGCCTCCGACACAGCCTCAGTCAGCACGTGCGGCGCTACAATGAAGAGTCGTCAATGGGGCCTGCAGGCGGCGGGCCCCACCTGTCGGCCGGATTCTCGGCAGCCGGCGAGGCCTTCCAGAGGCGGGCCCCAGCAGTCGGCGGAGAACCCGGCGACCGTAGACACTGACGGCCGGGTCCTACACCCGGCCGTATTACCATTGTACCCCTGGGGATTGGCCTATAAAACTCCCAGGCCTCACCCATGCAAAGGGTTCCAACCTCAGTTCACCCACACACCATAGCTAGGGAAAAGAGAGCTAGCCTTGCCCTTCTTCCTCCTCTAGCAACACAGCTCTAGGAGTAACCATTCTACTCATATTGATTATAGTCACCATGTGGATACCCCACAGAGCAGGAGTAGGGGTTTCATCTCTCCGGAGAGCCCTGAACCTGGGTATGTCTCATGTCCGATCGAGCTCGTGCTCACTCCCGCCTTCAGGACCCGACGACGTTTTTCTGGCCTCATCCATGATAAACCATCCCTGGCATCTGACGTGAGATTACCACGGCAAGCTTTGACAGATTTCACATATCCATCGTCAAAGCATGAGGCTTGACAGGTTTCAATGATTTCCCACATTTCTGTAGAATTTGAAAGACCACCCAATTGATGAGGAAATTTGAGACGCTTTGTCGCTGGAGGTCAGCGGGTCTACGCGGCCGTGTGTTGCGTGCACCGGTAGTGCGAAGAAACCGAATCTGAACGAGAATTCACTAGCCCACGACCGGCTGAGGTAATCAATGAGGCAAGCTTATTTCGCAGTACGCAGTTTTGCTGGGTCTACGAGGCCTTCTCTGCTGATGGTGTGATGGAATCATGGAACTGAATCTGAACGAGGTAAGCAAATGTTTTTTTTCTCGAGGGGAGGTAAGCAAGTGAGTTGCTTGGTCGGATCTTCTGTGCCGCCTCTTGGGATTTTCCCAACGCACAGATCACAAGTTGTGATGGCTCTCCTTTGGGCAAGCATTTCTCCGGCTGTGTTAGGGTACTTGGCACAATTTAGCTAGAGAGATATATTCACTTTTGCAATTAAAATACAGTCTTGCTAAATCTCAGTCGATTGATATTTCGTTATGTATCAGTCGATGCTATATTAATGAGATCATATATCGAGATCTGTATAATATTTTTCTGAATTTCCTTTTTCTCATCAAATATCGAAATATTATATCATCAAATAATATATCGAGATCTGTATATCATCAAATATTATACCATTGGAACTCATTGGTTAAATTTATGATCAAATTTAAATCTCAAAAAACGCGAGCACACTATATTATGAAATGGTGGGAGTAATAACAGCTGCTCATTTCGAGATTTATTTTAGACTTGGGTCGTCACATCGCATCTCCCTTGTTATCGCTGAACGCAATAGCATAGGCCAGCGCAGCACACCGACCGATGCCGTGTTTGCCAGGATCAGTTCAATTCTTGTTCTTTGAAAAAGAAAAGTCAATTCTTCAATTCTTCTTCGGAGGCAGGAACGGAGCTGTCAAACTAAATTAAACTAAAGAGAAGAGAACAGCGGGCCAAAGCCGCCGCGCCGAGCGTCCGTCCGTCCATAAATAACGCAGCCAGCGAGTCGTCTTCAAGCCACGGACATCCATCGCTCCATCATCCATCCATCCATCCATCCATCCATCGGCCATCGCCACCGGAGAGAGCAACCGAGCGAGCGCGACGATGTGCTACCAGGTGAAGTGCGGCACGTGCGGCAAGTCCACGTGGGCGGGGTGCGGCCGCCACGTCGCCTCCGTGCACCGGCAGATCCCCGAGGGCCAGCACTGCGCCTGCCGCGACTGGCCGGGCGTCTCCGCCGCCGGCGACAAGGCCGCTGGCTCCACCTCCGGCGCAGTCGAGGAGTCCTCCACCTGCGCTATCCTGTGATGTGAGGTGAGGCGCGGGCCGTGCTCCGGCCCATCGTTGACTTCCTCGTCTACTCTTGTAATAATAATTCTGGACTGGAACTAATAATCGATCGCAAGTCATTCCTTGTACTTCGTTTGGCATCATACAATTATGCTTCCTCTGTTGGCTGTCCAAAATTACTCGTCGCAGAAATGGATGTATTCCCCGCTGTAAAAGGATGGTACATGGTTCAGCCCAGGGCCAGGGGCACATAACAGTCGAACAAAACAAAGGCACGCGTAGACATGGATTGGATGGATTGCTTTCTTCCACAACAACTTGTTTAACTGAGGCTACAATGCAGCAAGCAATTCAAGGGTCCGTGCATGGCCAAAAATGGCCCGAAAAGTCCGCGCAGGCGTCGATTTAAACACAAAATTGCACCCTTGCAACCAAACAGGCAAACACATCGACTTTCAAAAGAAAAGAAAAACAGGTAACACTCCAAAAAAAAATTCTTTTCTTGGAGCCGCGTAATATCCGTATGTGTGTATCTTGGTCTCTCTGTGTTGTTCTATGTGCACATTGTATGCAGTATGTACATTCACCAACCACGGCTTACGCTGACACGCCTCTTTTCTGCAACCCGATCATGAAACCGAGTGATCTCACTGCGCGCCGTAACCGATCAACGGGGAGCCCTTTCAGTGTCGGGTGAGACAAGTCGGTTACTGGTTGTCCGACACTTTCTTTGCCGCTAGGTTCACCTGAGCTGCCGCTGCCATCTTCATCTGTTGTACTGACAGCTTGAACTCTTTCCAGAGATATGTCGTCGGCGGATTCCATGTCGGTGGACTGACAGTAGGCAGAATGGAGGCCCTCGTGAATCTCATCCATTCTGCCCGATTGCTCGTCTTCTCTGTCCATGTCTATCAAAACCTGTGCGTGTCCAACAACAAATAATGGCAAGTGAGAACTATATATATAAAAGATCCATTTAAAGTAACTACCTTAGTGATCTAAAAGTCTTATATTAGTTTACAGAGGGAGTAGTATTCAGAACATAAAACATGCCAGTTACCTACTCCCAGTTGAAAGCATTAAAATGTAGTAGATCGACACTAAGATGAATAATAAGTTCTCTATGGAGCCCTTTGTATGTATAAGTTAAATTCTACCAATTGTTAAAGAAATTATACTAACCTGTGCAGGGAAAGTCCCAAATAACGGCAGAAGACGCATTCTACAATACTGGTTGAATAAAAGAGTGGTGATGATAAGAGGTACAGTGAAGCCTGCAGCTACTGGGGATTCTTTAAGGCCAAAGACACCAAGGCAGATGATCTGGGTGAGCACCAGAGAGAATATTGTCGCATTGTACGCAATTGGCCAATAGACCACCAGTGTCGTATCTTGTGCAATAAACATTGATGAACTGAAAATGATAAATTACCAACCCATTAGGTTATAGGAGCACAGAGGACATTCTTCCACGAATATTTTGTAGTGTAAACAAAATCACAAACTAGGAAAACGGTTTGAGTTATCCTAAAACTCAGGTTAAATAACTAAGTAAAAGATATCTAACCACAATAAAGTTATACAAGACCAGAGAAAACATGTCAGATGGTATATCCAAGAGAAAGATTGCATTTCACCTAAAATGGAGCTAGCACATGAGGATTTATCAAATTCAAATTTCGCCCATTATAAAAGAATAATTTCAGACAAAATGATCACATACACATTGGAACATATATTTTTTACTTTATTCATATTATAGACCAAATTATGCATGTGGACTTCAAATAAGAACTTCGTTTGCAAACAAATTAAATGTTTGAAGTTTATATCTAGTTACTCACCTGATTTTGGTACACAATGTAGGCAAGAAAGAAGTACAGTAGTAAAAAGGGCAAGATCAGAGGTGCTAGCACAGAGCATGTGAAGCCCAATAGTCCAAACAACAGAACTTTTGGTAGTTCAGTGTGATACGGAAACGAGAGGATACAATCGCTATCTTCTTTCATTCTCAGAATATATTTCCTTAGAAAGTTCCAAATAAGACCAAAGAGTTGCATAACTTCCGACGACAGACTAGCCCATCCTGAAGTCAGAACATAGGTGGTAAAGAAGGTGGCCTGAAATGGAAGTAAAAAAGAAGTCATCAATAAAATGCAGCGAGCACCTGGAGAAACTCAACCTAAAAACAAATAAATACACTGTATATACCTAGTTAAATATTTATATTTTGCATCTTCATAAACAACAGAACATAAACATGTGATTCACCTGTAAAGGAATTGCCCTGGCAAGCTCCATTGGAATGTCCTTTGGTCTTGACAAGGCATTCAGTTGGTTAATTGCAGAACCTGATAAGACATTGACAAAGAAACATTCCAAATGGTGAAGTATAATACTTTACAACAGGCACTTTTCTTCCTTTCACTGTGAGAAATAGGTCCCTCTTCCGCCGGAGCCTGATTAGGCGCCTTGTGTGATGATGATGTTGTTTTTTCTTTCCTTCTGGGCTTGTTGAGCTGTGCCCTCAGCAGAACCTATGTACTTTGTCGTGAGACTTGGGTGTGTGTGTGGACTTGTGTGGGTTTGTATGCTCTGTGGCGGTTTGCTTTATTTATAAAGCGGGGCGAAAGCCTTTTTCGGTAGAAATAGGTCCCTCTAGTGTCGCAAACATCATCATGGTTGGGGGGACAGTATATAAAAATATTTGCAAGATCACACTGGGAAGGTATCCAGTTACTAGCTGGGTCATGATTTTCCTGCAGGAGAACTAATAATCGTTAAATTTTTCTGTAATGATGAATTAAAGACTGCAATATCTCCACACTTCAGTACTCCCACCCGTCCGGCTTATAAGGCACACGCGCATTCCTAGATCATGAATTGGACCGACAAAATATGAATTATATGCCTCAAAACTATACCTATTAATTTGAACCACCGCCATAATTGTGATGGCTTTTTTAGAGAAAGGGAAGGCCTCATAATTGAATGTTATCTCGGATACTCAACCCTAGATTAAATCCTACTAACAAATTGAGTCATTTTGATTAATGCACATTGTATTGTCAATACAAATTAAGGGATCCTTTGCTGCAGCTGCTCCGGCTGAGTTAAACCCTGCATTTAATAATAACAAGTGAGTTCTAAGCGTTAAGATTACTTACCCTTTCAATAACCCTTTCAGGAAAGGGAGCCTTTGTTGCAGCTGTTCCAGCTGAGTTAGACCTTGTATAAATGTCACAGGTACAAGAAAAATGAACATAAAAACAATAGAACCAAGAAGTGTAGCTATGCGGCGAATCCAAAGCTGCTTGTACGGTAACCAAAGATTTGACCAGTACATGTCTTTCGGTTCTGGGGCCAGACTAGTGACCCATTTCATAGGATTGGATGTCTGGAGAATTTTGGATACAATTAGCGCTGCATACCGCGTTTTGAAAAATACAAAAGCAGCAGCACATTCCTGTATTCGGTGAGCACAACTAAATTAGTAGATTAGAATAATTTAGTGACGATAATAGTAAGCAAAGAACTAAATGATAGCTAGTTGACCTCGGCAGGTAAGTTCAAGTTTGAATTTTTCACACAAGGTTTTCCCCTCTCTTGCTCTTCAGTGGGCAACAACTGGAACGAATTTGATGACACCCCACAAAGACAACATCGATATGTCACAGATCTGCATGTCTGGTCGACTGTGGTACCCTTAAAATGCTTGAACTTCCTATAAACCTTCTTTGCACCCGTCTGAAAAGTAAGGATATAAGCTATCACTACAAACAGATAGTACTATGAACATGCAATGAGGGTATTGATTCAAAGATCTGAAAATAGTTCCCTCGTGATATAGGAAAAATGGATGGCTGAGAAAAGGAATGATCCTGCATCATAAAAGCATGCGTTGCATGTATAATAGTTTTGAATTACCCAACAAAAAGAAATACATGTACACTTAAAACTCGTAAGGAGCCTATTCTGAATTTCAGTTCGACATATTGTCCTGTGCAGTTGCACTACAGAGATTACGCAAAGAGCTTAGCATGAGTTTTAAGAGTTCCGTTAGAGAGATGCTCTAGACAAGCCAATAGCAATATGCAAAGATGGTGCTGGTCAAACAGCTCACCGGCCTCTCATAATCTCATTGGCAGTGCTTTATGGTAATTATAGTCCTGCTTTACTGGTTCAATAAAGGTGGTTTGCATTGCTCTAAAAAACTACAACGATTCCGCATGTTGCAAAATATTATTGATGACAAGTAGTCCTACTGAAGAGATCACCACTACTTAAACACAGGGATGTTTAAAGCCATGCAACTACATACAGATGAGGAGGACGAAGTTGAAGCAGTGAAGTTGAAAGAAGACTTCCCATAATCTACACAAAATGATTTGAGGCTTGAGGGCGTGTATTCAAGTCATGTCAGGTCATGATAAATGCTACCAACGTATTAGTTTGCTCTTTGCTGTATAGTTGTCCGATGGTATGGACTTGCTAATTGCTAAGGCCTTGTACAATGCAAGGTGCTTAAGAGAGATGCTTAGAGAAATAAACAAGACTTTTCTTAAGCATCGGTGCTTATTTGTACAGGATAGACGCTTAACTAGGCATCTCTCCTGTAGAAATAAGCACCGGTGCTTCAGAAAAGTCCGGTTTATTTTTCTAAGCACCTCCCAAGCATCTAGCATTGTACAAGGCCTAATTGATCTTAACTGGTGCAGCCTTTATGTTGATGTTACTTGTTATTTAAGTTCTAAATCTCCTAATATGAAGGATAGTGATAAGCAAAACCTGCTGGATGGGGCGTCAGCGATCCGTAACTCTGCTGTTAGGACTCATGAAGCTGCCCGTGCCTCTCCAAACAATACTCTTCTTAGCATTGCAGAGGCGGAGGAAGAAGATGAAGGTGGTCAGTCTGGACGAGGAGAGGAAGACCGCCAGTAACTTTGGTACCTATTGAAAAAGCTCATTTGGTGCTATGTGGGACCTTGGGATGCAAGGTTGTAGTACTTTGTTTTGTGCTGGTGCTAGCGTCTGTTTTGCTATGAACCTTTGCTGTTTGTATTCAGGTCTTTTGGGTGGTGGCCTGGTCTGGTTAATTCTTTGCAGCTGGTTGTCTGGACTTTATTTCTTTTAGTTTTTGTTTCCTTCTCATTTTGCAACAAAACTCTGTTTGTTAAGCTTATAGTGGAACCCCGCTCCCCTTGTTGGGAGGCGTATGGAAAAACAATATGAGGTATAGTTTCACATTTTCTGCCATGTGATATATTATGTTTGTTTAATGCCTAACTATCGCCATGGCACCCCTGGGCTGCCTTGACTTGCCATGAGTACAGTGCTTGTGCCTGTGCTCTACCAGACTACCACTGATCTACTTTTGTTTATCAGTGGCTATCAAACAATTTTAATATTTCATTATCACGGGATAGTGCAGAGATAAGTACAACAATGTTTAATCAGGAATCTCCAGCGGCAGCATTACATTTCCACAAAAGAGAATAGAAAGTTGGTAAAGTCCACATATCACATAACTTGATGAGATATTGCTTACCACTATCTTCTGAAGTTTACCAACTTTATAAACAACTTGATGAGATAGGTAACTCGGTGCATGGTACGTTGTAAAGAAACTCTCAACAACACTGTTGAATGATTCATGAGTTGACTTTGGTATCCCACGGACAAGAACAGTAAAGTGGCTATGTTTGCTCATTGTTCGAACAAGATGAAGCAACCTCAGTCTAGCAATACGCTTGTATTCCTAAAGCAACAATGTAGGATTTTTTTTTACAAATAAGGTTCCTGAAGATTAAGGTAATTGAACATTTAAGTAATTTTGAAAAGTAAAATTACTGATGCGTACCATATATAGAAGAAAACAAGCTACACCAGATATGGTGTACAGCGCGATGCAATGGACCCAAAGCCTGCAGTTATGACCAAACAAAATCCAAGAGTATAAGTTCCAAAGAAATCTGCCTAAATGATTACATGGCAAGTATATACGACAAACACAGAACTAGTAACTTAGATCCTAGGTAACACCGGAACAAGGTATAAATCAGCTAAACAAAAGATGAAACATATAAGATGGCATATTCAACGAATCTAGTTAGCCTCCTCATAACCAAATAAGAGAAGTTCAATTGCTCACCATATTGATTTCTCTTTCATATTTCCTATTGTGAATGTCTCCAATGATGTTGAAGGAATCCGTTCATGACGCATATCTTGTCCAAAATAATTCAATGGGAGAACTCCAAATAAACAAAGAATGGCAGCTAATGAGAATATGTGTATGCTGTTGAAAAAACATAAACATCAGCTGAAAGTGGAAGGATATCAACGATGTTTTCTAATATAATTTTGTTTCCTTTTAGTAGACAGATGTTTACATCATCCGTAAACAGAAGAAACCCACATCTACCAAGAATGGTGATGAATAAATAATGCTTGTGGATACAGAAGTAATTAAATTGGAATAAACTGCAACAAACATACCCCAGATTGCCCATTTGATTAGTTAAGTCCAGCGATTTCATTTTGATCTATGAGGCGATTACATTTATTAAGTTTGTTGTTTCGATTCATCTCTACATTAAGATATCAGGTCACATTTCCTATTTTTCTGCAATTATACAAAGTTAATTAGATTTTCTTATTCAGCTTTCATATTAAAATGTTCTGAATTTTCTAGTTTGAAGGAGGAAAACTATGTCACTCACATATCAAAGATTAGAAGTGAAAGCAATATAGCTTAAAAAGTCACATTAACATGTTGCTATTTTCAAAAGTGAACCTTCTACTTAGCACAACTCAAAAGATCTCTCTCATAAACATCGAACGGTAAATATTGAAGAGGCAAAGAGAGTAAAAGTAAAAAAGTATGCACCTAAATACCAGAACTCTATTGAAAACAACTGCATCCAACCCAGCGGTAGATAGGATCTCATCTTCCGTGCATTGCAGACTTCTCACAATCCAGCTAGGAGATGGAACAAATCTCTCCAAAATAAAAGCCCCTCGGAGCCGCTTATGCTGCTCAACAATCCTTCTCCCAAAATAGACCTTAACATTTTGTGGCTGCTTTCTCAGAATGGAATAGAATGACAGAAAAAGTATACAGAGACCAATGTTGATTCCAGCAGAGGTCAGAAGAGCACCAACTTTCATCTCTTTCTAAACAAATATATGAGACACAATACTCCTTATGTCATCTGAATACAAAATACATCATAGCGCTGTTGGTGCCTGCGGGAAAAATTGGGTTATGAAATTTCATATAACATATACCCCCTCCATTTATGTATACAAGGCCACTTCATATTTCTATGTCTACCTTTGACCATTAATTTTACTAACAAAAAAGTGAGTTATATGCCACAAAAAGTATGTCACTGGATGCACATTTCAATATAAGTCAAAGTTTGACACGAAAAACGAAGTGGCCTTGCAATACAGAAATGGAGGGAGTGTAGAAGATTTACAGGCATGATCTTGAATTAATTCTGCATTCACATTCTTCCAATGTGCACAAAAGAAACTAAAACATGAGTATGCACCACCTGAAAACAGTCACATGCTGGCCAATTCCATTGCATTTGTTGAAGATAAAGTAGAGTAGAACTAACAGGAAACATAAAGGAAATCGGCCAAACATGCTGGCCAATTCCACCTAAATACAACAGATTAATATTGAACTTTATATTTTAATCTTATTTATCTTCTTGTCAAACAGATCAATTTTATACAAACTTTCTATCAAGGTTGAGTACCAAAGACGAAAGGAAATCGGCCAAACAAATGATGAATCCCACCCAAAAACGAGAGTAGGTCTGGAAGAAAATTAGCTTAGGTGGCTTGCAGATTAGGTCGATCTATTAAAGGCTTAAAAGCTATATAAGTTGTGTATGTGTGTGCATTTCGCCCAAGCTGTGCTCTGCCGTATTTGTGTTACTGCATTGTAACTATGCAAGCATCATCACTCTTTTCTTGCATGCATGATGCAGATCTCACCTCTTTTTTACAAAAAAAAAAAAGACATGGAGAAAATGTTAGCATGGGGCAAAGACGAGTGGATCCATTGCAAGTTTAAATAGAGGAAACAAGGTGGGTTCATTATTTATCAGTATATAACTGCAGGAAATGAAGTGCTTGATTAAAATAAAGCCTGCCAATATCAGATACAAGAGGCTGACTGTAGTGTAAATAGAATGGCATATATATCTGACAAACTTTAGAAAAAAAGAGTATATATCTGACAGATCCCATGGGAGACATGAGAATCCAAAGGATAAACAGATCTAGTCGTTGTCAACGAGTGACAATGAGTTCAGCAATCTCAGTTCACAGCCAGAAAAATGTTTAAACACTTGGACAGGCCCTTAAACACTTCAGAACTCATACTGTTTGTTCAGCTTCAAAAGCAAAACAGTTCATCGACTAGAAGAGCCCATAGCATCTGCTTTGCTGAACACATAGGTTGAGGCAATCAATCAGCCCGCAACGTGGCGTCCTAATATTAGAATATCACCCAAATCCAGTTCTTTCTTCTTCTTCTGTTGACTGAACTAACCAATTTATCGACCAGGAGAGTCCATGGCGTCTAGTTCACTCAACATACAGAACAGGTTCAGGCACACAATCTATCCGCAATGTCGTAGGCTAAGATTATAATAGCCAATCACCTAAGCACTTCAGTTCGGCTTCAAAAGGCCAGTATTATCTCCAACTTTTGACTGGATTATAACCAAGAGTTGATCAACTAGAAGAGTCCACGGCATCTGCTTTACTGAACATACAGGTTAGGTTCAGGCATTCCATAATGTGGCATCCTAATATTAGATTATCACCCTAATTCAGTTGCTCTTTCCTCTCCCTTTGACTGAACTAACCAGTTCATTGAATGGGAGGGAGAGTCCATGGCATCTAGTTCACTCAACACCTACAGAGTAGGTTCTCCCAGCGTCGCAGGCTAAGTTAGAATAGCCCAATCGCCTAACCCACCAAATTAAGAAGTACCTCACCCAAAACGCATCGAATCAAAATCAAACACCGCGAGTGCACTCAGCCGTCTCCTGGCAGATCACCATGCACAATATTACTAAGGTTGGCAAACCGCGCATAGACAACTAACAAGCATAGCATCAAATCCATCTACCGGACCCGACTCATCACGGCTTTTAACCACACGAAGAGTATTACTCACCCGTCAAGTCACACACCTCCTCCAACTCGACGAGTGCCGCCAAATCCAGCAATGCCGCTCGATTCCTACTCCAAACCCTGCGTAATTAAACGCGACATGAAGAAAATGTTAACATGGGGCAAAGACAAAGTGAATCCATTGTAAGTTCAAATAGAGGGAGCAAGGTGGCTTCATTATTTATCAGTACATATAACTGCAGCAGATGAAGTGCTTGATTAAAACAAAGCTGTGAATCTTATATGCAAGAGGTTGGCTGTAGTGTAAAAGAGTACAGGATGGAATATATATATCTGACAGATCCCATGGGAGACATGAATGAAGAATCTAAAGGATAAACAAATCTGTGGCCATTGTCAGTGAGTTAAGCAATTTCACTTCGCAGCCAGAAAAATGTCTAAACACTTGGACAGGCCCTTAAACACTTCAGAGTTCATACTGTTTGTTCAGCTTCAAAAGCCAAACAGTTCATCGACTAGAAGAGCCCATGGCATCTGCTTTACTGAACACATAGGTTGAGGCATTCCATCTGCCCGCAACGTGGCGTCCTAATATTAGGATATCACCCACATCCAACTATTTTATCTCCTTCTTTTGACTGAACCAACCAGTTTATCACGTCTAGTTCACTCCACATACAGATCAGGTTCAGGCACTCAATCTATCCGCACTTTGGTTCGGCTTCAAAAGGCCAGTTTTATTCTCCATCTTTTGACTGGACTGGAGTATAACCAAGAGTTGATCAACTAGAAGTGTCCACAGCATCTCCTTTACTGAACATAGCATATAGGTTAGGTTCTGGCATTCCATCGGCCAGACGCAATTTGGCATCCTAATAATAGATTGTCACCCAAATTCAGTTGCTCTTTCGTGTCCCTTTGACTGAAATAACCAGTTAGTTCATCGACTGGGGAGGGGGAGTCCATGGCGTCTACTCCACTCAACATAGTAGGCACAGATTGGGTTCTCCCAGCGTCGCAGGCTAACATTAGATTACAACAGCCCAATCACCTAACCCGCCAAATTAAGAAGCACCTCACCCAATCCAAAACGCGCGTCGAACCAAAATCAAACGCCGGGAGTGCACCCCGCCGCCTCCCGCCAGATCACCGCGCACAGTATTATTATTACTAAGATTGGCAAGCCACGCACAAACAACCAACAACTAAGTCTAGCAGCCAAATCCGTCTGCTAGACTCGACCCCCGCGGCGCCCGACTTCTAACCACACGAAGAGCATCGCTCACCTGCCAGCCAGTCAGGCGCCTCCTCCGACCCGACGCGTGCCGCCGAATCCAGCAATGCCGCTCGACTTCTCCTCCAGACCCTGCGCCATCAAACACCAGGAGCAGCAACAAAAAATTCAGAGAACCAGAAGCCGCAGACGCGCGCGCGCGAGATGGAGAGAGAGCCGACCCGTCGGCCGCGCGCGCGAAGCGGTCTGCGCGGTCGATCGCCGGGATGGGGAGGAATGCAGAGGGGATGCGGCGGAGGCTGGCCGGATTGGGGTGCTGGGGGAACGGGGTGAGGGGTTGGGGGAGCGATGGTTGTGTAGGGAGCGGGCAGCAGTTGTTGGCGATGGTGAGGGGATACGGTGGACTCCGAGGTGGAACTTTAGACGGGAAGGATTTGGTGGGTGGAGGCGACGGGGGGAAGAAAAGGGAAAGCGACACAAGCGCACGACTGCGTGGCGACTAGCGAGGAGTCAAAGTAAACCCGGGCATGGGCAGCCCGGCCAGACGACCCGGCCCGAAAAACCTGGGCCGGGCTGGGCCGGGCTTGACACTCGGGCCGGGCTCGGGCTTTGTTTTGCAGCCCGGGATGTAGTTCGGGCCGGGCTCAGGCTTCTCTTTTTCTATTTTTTGGGCCGGGCTTTCGGGCTTCGGGCCGGGCTTTCATGTACACGTACTAAAAAATAGCGTTCGGGCCGGACTTTCGGGCTTCGGGCTTGATTTCGGGCCGGGCTCGGGCTTTAAATCAGGGAGTATTTTGGGCTTCGAGCCGGGCTCGGGCTTGAGAAATGAAGGTCGGGCTTTTACAAGCCCGGCCCGAAACCCGGTCCGGCCCGACGTTTGCCCAGGTTTGAGTCAAAGACACGAGAGAGAGAAAGATTTCTTGTTCTTACCGGGAAAAGTGGTGACGGTAGGAACCGCAAGGGCGAGAGGTGGGGGATGCGGTTGCTGCAGGCCTGCGTGAGTAGCACTACTATCATTGTTAGTGATTTTGTTTCCTAACAAAAAAGAAATCATTGTTAGTGATTCTGAAAACCAAAATACCACTGTTAGCGCCACAGCCCTGGAATTAACTTTTTTGATGAGAGCTATTGAAATGTTCAAACTCCACGAAATTTGATACGGCCTTTCCGCACATGAGCATCACAAAAAAGGGTTGGCGTTTTCTGATTATTATTTTTAATATTCTTAACGATTTTGCTGTTCATCTACGGGGGCAGAAGCACCCGAGAGCCAAAGCGCTGTTGTCCAATTTCTACGCATTTTGATTCGCGGGATTTTAAAAGGAAAACGCTAACCTTCGGCCGGCTGATGCACGCACAGCATCCGCCGCCCGCGTAACCGTCGGATTGATTTTGATCGAGCGCTCTTGTTTCCGAAGCGACAAGTCTTGTGCGGCTAGTTTTTTGTGTGTGTGCAACCAGCGTCTTGTTTCCGAAGCTTTCTGCAACAGATATCTTGTTTCAGAAAGAAAAAAAAGTGTTTGGCGGTGAAGTTTTTCTTTCAGCAACAGGGTCTAGTTTTAGAAAGTTTCTGCAATAGAGGTCTTGTTTCAGAAAGAAAAAAAATGGTTCGACGATGAGTATTTTCTCTTCTACAACAAGGGTATTGTTTCAGAAACATAGCCCCGGTTGCAAAAAGCGCAGAATGAGCGCCCCGCGTTAGAGTGTACGAGGGCAGACATTGCAACACGACTCATGTTTCGGAAACATAGCTTCGGTTGCAGAAATCGCCAGAGGAGTGCCCGGCGTGAGACTTCATTGTTGCCATGCTGGAGTAGAGGCAGGTGCCCAGGGTGCTGGTTCGGAGGAGGAGCGATGACTCCGGCGGGCGATGATGCTCCATGGCCGAGGCACTCACGCCATGGCGAGCCAGTGGTGTTGTCTTAGTGGACCTTTGCAACAAGGTCCTTGTTGCAAAGCCATGAGCGCAACAAGCTAGTTGTTGCGAAGGCGCCCAGTTGGCTAGGACGGTAGATCGGACGGCTATTTTGGGTGGCATCTGACGGTTGCCAAGGCAGCTGATCTTATCAGTTTATCACCCGGCGGGCGCGTAGCATTGCCCATTTTAAAAACCCTCTCGAAATAGGCTTTCGCCCCGCTGTATTAATATAGCAACCACACAGTAACTGTTGGGGCTTCGGCACAAGCAAGCCCAAATGTAACCGACTCTGTACAACCCTAGGCACACAGGAGGGTTTAGTCCGTAGAGGCTATCAGAATATTCATAGGCTAGACAACTAGGGTTTAGCCATTACGATCTCGAGGTAGATCAACTCTTGTAACCCCTATACTCATCAAATACAATCAAGCAGGACGTAGGGTTTTACCTCCTTTAAGAGGGTCCAAACCTGGATAAACATTGTGTCCCATTGTCCCTTGTTAGAGCATCTCCAACAGCCGCGCTAAGCGCCGCGCGCAAAAAACCTATTTGCCGCGCGCGCTTCGGCATGTTTAGCGCGGCCGCCAGCGCTGGCTCCAGCAGCCGCGCTATAATGCAGCGCGCGTGCGCTGCTCCTGCAGCGTACAAAAATACAGCGCGCGCGACTCGCCGGGCATTTAAACATATATGATATTTTGGACACAAAATGAGTTTGAAACATTCATCAAAATGCAATGAACATGTGAAATTTGACAGAAACAAGTTGATGAATAAATGTTCATGCCCACAAGTTCAAAATCATGCCCACAAGTTCATCCAACCAAGTTCAAATGCAAACTAAAGTTCAAGACATAAATGAAAGACACATCAATCATCTTCCTCGTCTTCGTCCTCATCTTCCGAAGACGATTCTTCCGCCTCCGAAGATGAATCTTCCTCCCTCTCCTCATCACGCACCGCATCACGTGAAGCTCCGACGGTGTTGGCAAGATCTTTAACGGCATCTTCATGGGAATGTGTGTGAGAAGGCACATCGAAAGACATTCCACCCATGGCGACCGGAGGTGCACCCATGCCTCCCATGAGAGAAGAAAAACTCATGCCTCCCATGGCGGCCATAGCGTCGGAGGGTGCTCCAAAGCCACCCATGCCTCCCATGGCGGCCGGAGGTGCACCCATGCCTCCCATGGCTCCGAAGCCACCCATGCCTCCCATGGTGCCAAGGCCACCGCCACCCATGCCGCCAAAGCCACCGCCACCCATGCCGCTGAGGCCACCGCCACCCATGCCGCCAAGGCCACCGCCACTCATGCGGATCATGGCTATTTTTTGGATCAAGACTTCTTCACGTGCAAGGTTGACGTATTCCTTTTGCGCATCATTGAACAAAGATGTGTCCAAGAAGAACAAGTGCTTCTCCCATTCCAACAACTTAGCTCGCTCCTCCATGCCCACCTTCCTCTCCTCCAATGCCACTTTCCTCTCCTCGGCGGCCACCCTCCTCTCCTGGGCCGCCAACCTCCTCTCCCCGGTCGCGGCATCTTGGTCCCTTGCCATTTTCCTCACCTCGTTGGCTTCTCTTATTGCGTTGACAATTGCTTCCATAGCATTTTTGAGCTCATCATCTCCTTTCCTCTTCTTCTTTTCGATTTTGTCTTTCTTGCACCCATCCGGTCATTTTGGCTTCGAGTATGAAACCGAGTTGGGTGTGGGGCTTCTCTTGCCGTCATCACTTGATGCATCATCCTCCTCCTCATCATCATTCAACTCAATTGCTTGCTTGCGTTTGTTGCTCAAATGCAAATCATCCAAACCATCATGCTTCTTCCATTTCTCATCATCCTTTAACACTTCATAGCAATGAGGCAAGGTAAAGATCCTGCCTTTCTTAATCTTCCCCTTCTTGGTTGTCCTCGTCTCTTCTTTGAACAAGTTTTGTGCAATGTTGTACTACAAGAAAAACAAAACAAGTTAGCACTTCGGTCACCAAAGTATCCAAAACAAGTATGATGAACATATATGAGATGCCACTTACTCGATCATCCTCATTTGTGCCACTTGGGTTAATCTTGTCAACTGCCTTTTGTACGGCCGCCCACTTTTGACAATCCGAGTTGATTGTCGACCATCGGGACCGAAGTGATCTCTCGAAGCGGTCAATTCCACTCATGTGTGAGCATCAAAGTGTTCTTTCATTCGCCCCCAATACGCGTCTCTACTTTGATCACCTCCAATGGATGGATCCCTCGACACTTGAAAATAAGTATAGCATAGTAACTTGTCATCGTTGGTGGTGTAATTGCCCGCTCTTCCTTCCGATGCGTCGACAATGCCCTCACCCTCCTCGTCCACCTCAAACTCATGGTCTTCGGAATGGATGTCATTGGTTTGAGACCAATGTGAATTGTTGGACCCAACACCCATAGTTGACATGTATGCATCATCGTTGAGACTACAAAGTTTTTTGAACAATGCAAATAAGCTATCTATAGGTGATGATGCATTGAAAAAATAACAAGAAAAGAAAAGTTGGAATTTTTTTCACCTTGGGGGCATTTCGTCGAACACGTGGTGCGCGTCGGCGGCCGGCTCAACGAGTGAGCTCGTCGGCGCTTCGTGTTGGGGAACGTTGCATAAAATAAAAAAATTCCTACATTCACCAAGATCAATCTATGAGTTCATCTAGCAACGAGAGAAAGGAGTACATCTACATACCCTTGTAGATCGCGAGCGGAAGCGTTCAAGAGAACGGGGTTGAGGGAGTCGTACTCGTCGTGATCCAAATCACCGATGATCCTAGTGCTGAACGGACAGCACCTCCGCGTTCAACACACGTACGGTTGAGGAAGACGTCTCCTCCTTCTTGATCCAGCAAGGGGGAAGGAGAGGTTGACGGATATCCAGCAGCACGACGGTGTGGTGGTGGATGCAGCAGCGATCTCGGCAGGGCTTCGCCGAGCCTCTACGAGAGGGAGAGGTGTAGCAAGGGGAGAGGGAGGCGCCAAGAGCATGGGTGCGGCTGCCCTCCCTCCCCCCTTTATATAGGCCCCCTAGGGGGGCCGGCCCTAGGAGATGGGATCTCCAAAGGGGGCGGCAGCCAGGGGGAAACTTGCCCCCCAAGCCAGGTGGAGGCGCCCCCACCCCTAGGGTTTCCAACCCTAGGCGTAGGGGGGGCCCAAAGGGGGCCGCACTAGCCCACCTGGGGCTGGTTCCCCTCCCACTTCAGCCCATGAGGCCCTCTGGGATAGGTGGCCCCACCCGGTGGACCCCCCGGGACCCTTCTGGTGGTCCTGGTACAATACCGGTGACCCCCGAAACTTTCCTGATGGCCGAAACCTGACTTCCTATATATAATTCTTCACCTCCGGACCATTCCGGAACTCCTCGTGACGTCCGGGATCTCATCCGGGACTCCGAACAACTTTCGGGTTACTGCATACTAATATCTCTACAACCCTAGCGTCATCGAACCTTAAGTGTGTAGACCCTACGAGTTCGGGAGGCATGCACACATGACCGAGACGCCTCTGTGGTCAATAACCAACAGCGGGATCTGGATACCCATGTTGGCTCCCACACAAGGTTGTCAGAATCGTGATTTTGAATCGGATCGGAGCTCCGATGGTAGGATCGCAAATCGTAGAATCTTCACTATCAGGATCATAGAAACGTAGATTATATGTAGTAAAATCATAGAATCAAAGGGGTTAGTTTGGATTGTAAAGTCGTAGAATCGTATATCAGAATCGCGATTCTGACAACCTTGCTCCCACATACTCCTCGATGATCTCATCGGATGAACCATGATGTCGAGGATTTAATCAACCCCATATACAATTCCCTTTGTCAATCGGTACGTTACTTGCCCGAGACTCGATCGTCGGTATCCCAATACCTCATTTAATCTCATTACCGGCAAGTCACTTTACTCATACCGTAATGCATGATCCCGTGACCAGACACTTGGTCACGTTGAGCTCATTATGATGATGCATTACCGAGTGGGCCCAGAGATACCTCTCCGTCATACGGAGTGACAAATCCCAGTCTTGATTCGTGCCAACCCAACAGACACTTTCGGAGATACCCGTAGTGCACCTTTATAGTCACCCAGTTACGTTGTGACGTTTGGCACACCCAAAGCACTCCTACAGTATCCGAGAGTTGCACAATCTCATGGTCTAAGAAAATGATACTTGACATTTGGAAAAGCTCTAGCTAAACGAACTACACGATCGTTGAGCTATGCTTAGGATTGGGTCTTGTCCATCACATCATTCTCCTAATGATGTGATCCTGTTATCAATGACATCCAATGCCCATAGTCAGGAAACCATGACTATCCGTTGATCAACGAGCTAGTCAACTAGAGGCTTACTAGGAACATGTTGTGGTCTATGTATTCACACGTGTATTACGATTTCCGGATAACACAGTTATAGCATGAATAACAGATCTGCTACATTCAGGTCCGTATGTACTTTACAAATATCTATGTCTCCATCTTGAACATTTTCACGTATGGAGTTGAAGCGACGCTTGATGTGCCTGGTCTTCTTGTGAAACCTGGGCTCCTTGGCAAGTGCAATAGCTCCAGTGTTGTCACAGAAGAGTGTGATCGGCCCCGACGCATTGGGTATGACTCCTAGGTCGGTGATGAACTCCTTCACCCAGATTGCTTCATGTGCCGCCTCCGAGGCTGCCATGTACTCTGCTTCACATGTAGATCCCGCCACGACGCTTTGCTTGCAACTGCACCAGCTTACTGCCCCACCATTCAAAATATACACGTATCCGGTTTGTGACTTAGAGTCATCCATATCTGTGTCGAAGCTAGCGTCGACGTAACCCTTTACGACGAGCTCTTCGTCACCTCCATAAACGAGAAACATATCCTTAGTCCTTTTCAGGTACTTTAGGATGTTCTTGACCGCTGTCCAGTGTTCCTTGCCAGGATTACTTTGGTACCTTCCTACCAAACTTACGGCAAGGTTTACATCAGGTCTGGTACACAGCATGGCATACATAATAGACCTTATGGCTGAGGCATAGGGGATGACACTCATCTCTTCTTTATCTTCTGCCGTGGTCGGGCATTGAGCCGAGCTCAATCTCACACCTTGCAATACAGGCAAGAACCCTTTCTTGGACAGATCCATATTGAACTTCTTCAATATCTTATCAAGGTATGTGCTTTGTGAAAGACCTATGAGGCGTCTCGAGCTATCCCTATAGATTTTGATGCCTAATATGTAAGCAGCTTCTCCAAGGTCCTTCATTGAAAAACACTTATTCAAGTAGGCCTTAATGCTGTCCAAAAGTTCTATATCATTTCCCATCAAAAGTATGTCATCTACATATAATATGAGAAATGCTACAGAGCTCCCACTCACTTTCTTGTAAACATAGGCTTCTCCATAAGTCTGCATAAACCCAAACGCTTTGATCATCTCATCAAAGCGAATGTTCCAACTCTGAGATGCTTGCACCAGCCCATAAATGGATCACTGGAACTTTCTTACCTTATTAGCATTCTTAGGGTCGACAAAACCTTCCGGCTGCATCATATACAGTTCTTCCTTAAGATGTCCGTTAAGGAATGCCGTTTTGACGTCCATCTGCCATATCTCATAATCATAGTATGCGGCAATTGCTAACATGATTCGGACGGACTTCAGCTTCGCTACGGGAGAGAAAGTATCATCGTAGTCAACCCCTTGAACTTGTCGATAACCCTTAGCGACAAGTCGAGCTTTATAGATGGTAACATTACCATCTGCGTCCGTCTTCTTCTTAAAGATCCATTTGTTTTCTATCGCTCGCCGATCATCGGGCAAGTCTGTCAAAGTCCATACTTCATTTTCATACATGGATCCTATCTCAGATTGCATGGCTTCAAGCCATTTGTTGAAATTTGGGCCCGCCATCGCTTCTTCATAGTTCGAAGGTTCACTGTTGTCTAACAACATGATTTCTAGGACAGGGTTGCCATACGACTCTGGTGTGGAACATGTCCTCATGGACCTACGAAGTTCAGTAGTAACTTGATCCGAAGTACCTTGATCATCATCATTAACTTCCTCTTCAGTTGGTGCTGGCACCACAGGAACATCTTCCTGAGCTGCGCTACTCACCGGTACAAGAGGTAGTACTTCATCAAGCTCTACTTTCCTCCCACTTAATTCTTTCGAGAGAAACTCTTTCTCCAGAAAGGACCCGTTCTTGGCAACAAAGATCTTGCCCTCGGATCTTAAGTAGAAGGTATACCCAATGGTTTCCTTAGGGTATCCTATGAAGACGCATTTTTCCGACTTGGGTTCGAGCTTCTCAGGTTGAAGTTTCTTGACATAAGCATCGCATCCCCAAACTTTTAGAAACGACAGCTTAGGTTTCTTCCCAAACCATAATTCATACGATGTCGTCTCAACAGATTTAGACGGTGCCCTATTTAAAGTGAATGTAGCTGTCTCTAGAGCGTATCCCCAAAATGATAGCGGTAAATCGGTAAGAGACGTCATAGATCGCACCATATCCAATAAAGTGCGATTACGATGTTCGGACACACCGTTACGCTGAGGTGTTCCAGGCAGCGTGAGTTGTGAAACGATTCCACATTTCCTTAAGTGTGTACCAAATTCGTGACTTAAATATTCTCCTCCACGATTTGATCGTAAGAACTTTATCTTTCGGTCACGTTGATTCTCTACCTCATTCTGAAATTCCTTGAACTTTTCAAAGGTCTCAGACTTGTGTTTCATTAAGTAGACATACCCATATCTACTCAAGTCGTCAGTGAGAGTGAGAACATAACGATATCCTCCGCGAGCCTCAACTCTCATTGGACCACACACATCAGTATGTATGATTTCCAATAAGTTGGTTGCTCGCTTCATTGTTCCGGAGAACGGAGTCTTGGTCATTTTGCCCATGAGGCATGGTTCGCATGTGTCAAATGATTCATAATCGAGAGACTCTAAAAGTCCATCAGCATGGAGCTTCTTCATGCGCTTGACACCAATGTGACCAAGGCGGCAGTGCCACAAGTATGTGGGACTATCGTTATCAACTTTACATCTTTTGGTATTTACACTATGAATATGTGTAACATCACGTTCGAGATACATTAAGAATAAACCATTGACCATCGGGGCATGACCATAAAACATATCTCTCATATAAATAGAACAACCATTATTCTCAGATTTAAATGAGTAGCCATCTCGTATTAAACGAGATCCAGATACAATGTTCATGCTCAAAGCTGGTACTAAATAACAATTATTGAGGTTTAAAACTAATCCCGTAGGTAAATGTAGAGGTAGCGTGCCGACGGCGATCACATCGACCTTGAAACCATTCCCGACGCGCATCATCACCTCGTCCTTCGCCAGTCTCCGCTTATTCCGCAGCTCTTGCTTTGAGTTACAAATATGAGCAATGCACCGGTATCAAATACCCAAGAGCTACTACGAGTACTGGTAAGGTACACATCAGTTACATGTATATCACATATACCTTTGGTGTTGCCGGCCTTCTTGTCCGCTAAGTACTTGGGGCAGTTCCGCTTCCAGTGACCACTTCCCTTGCAATAAAAGCACTCAGTCTCAGGCTTGGGTCCATTCCTTGGCTTCTTCCCGGCAACTGGCTTACCGGGCGCGGCAACTCCCTTGTCGTCCTTCTTGAAGTTCTTCTTACCCTTGCCTTTCTTGAACTTAGTGGTTTTATTCACCATTAACACTTGATGTTCCTTTTTGATCTCTACCTCCGCTGATTTTAGCATTGAATATACCTCAGGAATGGTCTTTTCCATCCCCTGCATATTGAAGTTTATCATAAAGCTCTTGTAGCTCGGTGGAAGCGACTGAAGGATTCTGTCAATGATCGCGTCATCCGGGAGATTAACTCCCAGCTGAGTCAAGCGGTTGTGCAACCCAGACATCTTGAGTATGTGCTCACTGACAGAACTATTTTCCTCCATCTTACAGCTGAAGAACTTGTTGGAGACTTCATATCTCTCGACCCGGACATGAGCTTGGAAAACCATTTTCAGCTCTTCGAACATCTCATATGCTCCGTGTTGCTCAAAACGCTTTTGGAGCCTCGGTTCTAAGCTGTAAAGCATGCCGCACTGAACGAGGGAGTAATCATCAACACGAGACTGCCAAGCGTTCATAACGTCTTGGTTCTCTGGGATTGGTGCTTCACCTAGTGGCGCTTCTAGGACATAATCTTTCTTGGCAGCTATGAGGATGATCCTCAGGTTCCGGACCCAGTCCGTATAGTTGCTGCCATCATCTTTCAGCTTGGTTTTCTCTAGGAACGCGTTGAAGTTGAGGGTAACGTGGGCCATTTGATCTACAAGACATATTGTAAAGATTTTAGACTAAGTTCATGATAATTAAGTTCATCTAATCAAATTATTCAATGAACTCCCACTCAGATTAGACATCCCTCTAGTCATCTAAGTGAAACATGATCCGAGTCAACTAGGCCGTGTCCGATCATCACGTGAGACGGACTAGTCGACATCGGTGAACATCTCCATGTTGATTGTATCTTCTATACGACTCATGCTCAACCTTTCGGTCCTCCGTGTTCCGAGGCCATGTCTGTACATGCTAGGCTCGTCAAGTCAACCTAAGTGTATTGTGTGTGTAAATCTGGCTTACACCCGTTGTATTCAAACGTTAGGATCTATCACACCCGATCATCACGTGGTGCTTCGAAACAACGAACCTTCGCAACGATGCATAGTTAGGGGGAACACTTTCTTGAAATTATTATGAGGGATCATCTTATTTACTACCGTCGTTCTAAGTAAACAAGATGAAAAACATGATAAACATCACATGCAATCAAATAGTGACATGATATGGCCAATATCATATAGCTCCTTTGATCTCCATCTTCGGGGCTTCATGATCATCTTCGTCACCGGCATGACACCATGATCTCCATCATCATGATCTCCATCATCGTGTCTTCATGAAGTTGTCACGCCAACGACTACTTCTACTTCTATGACTAACGCGTTTAGCAATAAAGTAAAGTAATTTACATGTCGTTCTTCAATGACACGCAGGTCATACAATAAATTAAGACAACTCCTATGGCTCCTACCGGTTGTCATACTCATCGACATGCAAGTCGTGATTCCTATTACAAGAGCATGATCTCATACATGACATATATATCATTCATCACAACTTTTGGCCATATCACATCACAAAACACATGCTGCAAAAACAAGTTAGACGTCCTCTAATTATTGTTGCATGTTTTTACGTGGCTGCAATAAGGTTCTAGCAAGAACGTTTTCTTACCTACGTGAAAGCCACAACGTGATATGCCAACTTCTATTTACCCTTCATAAGGACCCTTTTCGTCGAATCCGCTCCAACTAAAGTGGGAGAGACAGACACCCGCTAGCCACCTTATGCAACTAGTGCATGTCAGTCGGTGGAACTTGTCTCACGTAAGCGTACATGTAAGGTCGGTCCGGGCCGCTTCATCCCACGATGCCGCCGAAGCAAAATAAGACTAGTAGTGGCAAGAAAGTTGACAACACCTACGCCCATAACAAATTGTGTTCTACTCGTGCAAAGAGAACTACGCATAGACCTAGCTCTGATACCACTGTTGGGGAACGTTGCATAAAATAAAAAATTTCCTACGTTCACCAAGATCAATCTATGAGTTCATCTAGCAACGAGAGAAAGGAGTACATCTACATGCCCTTGTAGATCGCGAGCGGAAGCGTTCAAGAGAACAGGGTTGAGGGAGTCATACTCGTCGTGATCCAAATCACCGATGATCCTAGTGCTGAACGGACAGCACCTCCGCGTTCAACACACGTACGGTTGAGGAAGACGCCTCCTCCTTCTTGATCCAGCAAGGGGGAAGGAGAGGTTGATGGAGATCCAGCAGCACGACGGCGTGGTGATGGATGCAGCAGCGATCTCGACAGGGCTTCGCCGAGCTTCTACGAGAGGGAGAGGTGTAGCAAGGGGAGAGGGAGGCGCCAAGATCATGGGTGCGGCTGCCCTCCCTCCCCCCTTTATATAGGCCCCCTGGAGGGGCCTGGCCCTAGGAGATGGGATCTCCAAGGAGGGGCGGCGGCCAGGGGGGAAACTTGCCCCCCAAGCCAGGTGGAGGCGCCCCCACCCCTAGGGTTTCCAACCCTAGGAGCAGGGGGGACCCAAAGGGGGGCGCACCAGCCCACCTAGGGCTGGTTCTCCTCCCACTTTAGCCCATGGGGCCCTTCGGGATAGGTGGCCCCACCCGGTGGACCCCCCGGGACCCTTCCGGTGGTCCCGGTACAATACCGGTGACCCTTGAAACTTTCCCAATGGTCGAAACCTGACTTCCTATATACTCCCTCCGTTCCTCAATATAAGGTGTATTATTTTTTCAAAAAGTCAAACTTCTGTAAGTTTGACCAAGTTTATAGACAAAAATATCAATATCTAGAATACCAAACCATTATCACTAGATTCATCATGGACTATATTTTTACATTTTATATATTTAGTATTATAAATCTTTATATATTTTGCTGTAAAGTTGGTCAAACATAGACAACAGTTGACTTTTTGGAAAACTAATACACCTTATATTTAGGAACGGAGGGAGTATAATTCTTCACCTACGGACCATTCCAGAACTCCTCGTGACGTCCGGGATCTCATTCCGGACTCCGAACAACTTTCGGGTTACTGCATACTAATATCTCTACAACCCTAGCGTCACCGAACCTTAAGTGTGTAGACCCTACGGGTTCGGAAGGCATGCAGACATGACCGAGACGCCTCTCCGGTCAATAACCAACAGCGGGATCTGGATACCCATGTTGGCTCCCACATACTCCTCGATGATCTCATCGGATGAACCACGATGTCGAGGATTTAATCAACCCCGTATACAATTCCCTTTGTCAATCGGTACGTTACTTGCCCGAGACTCGATCGTCGGTATCCCAATACCTCGTTTAATCTCGTTACCGGCAAGTCACTTTACTCGTACCGTAATGCATGATCCCGTGACCAGACACTTGGTCACATTGAGCTCATTATGATGATGCATTACCGAGTGGGCCCAGAGATACCTCTCCGTCATACGGAGTGACAAATCCCAGTCTCGATTCGTGCCAACCCAACAGACACTTTCGAAGATACCCGTAGTGCACCTTTATAGTCACCCAGTTACTTGTGACGTTTGGCACACCCAAAGCACTCCTACGGTATCCGGGAGTTGCACAATCTCATGGTCTAAGGAAATGATACTTGACATTTGGAAAAGCTCTAGCTAAACGAACTACACGATCTTTGAGCTATGCTTAGGATTGGGTCTTGTCCATCACATCATTCTCCTAATGATGTGATCCCGTTATCAATGACATCCAATGCCCATAGTCAGGAAACCATGACTATCCGTTGATCAACGAGCTAGTCAACTAGAGGCTTACTAGGGACATGTTGTGGTCTATGTATTCACACGTGTATTACGATTTCCGGATAACACAGTTATAGCATAAATAACAGACAATTATCATGAACAAAGAAATATAATAATAACCATTTTATTATTGCCTCTAGGGCATATTTCCAACACTTCGGTAGCCGCCGCGGCCGTCGAACGCCCAACAAGCTTCTTTGCCCTCGCCTTCGTGCTACCGGAGCCATCCGCCGCCTTGTTCTTCTTCGCGGATGTTTTGCCCTTCTTCGGCCGCGCCGCATTGGGGACCTTCGACGGTGCGGCGGCGGCACGGGACGGCGCCGGCGCGATGCCACCCGGCGCCGTGGTCATCCGCGGCGGCAAGAAGAGGCTGCGCGCGAGGCCGACGCCTGGCGGAGCTCCGACGGTGGCGACGCCAACGCTCCCCGTGCTAGGGTTTCCGGCAGCAGCGGGGGAGGGGGGGTCGCGGCTGTACAACGGGGTGAGCGGGGTGCCGGTGTGCGCGTCCATGGGTGGGTGGCAGGGCGCTGGCGCCGACGCGCGCGGGGCGTAGGAGGAGGAGGAGAGGAGAGAGTGCGACGCGAGCGCTCGAGTGTGCCGCGCGCTGTAGCGAGCGCCCGAAATACACCGCGCGGGACAGTGTTTTCGACCGCGCGCCCAACTCGTTATAGCGCGCGCGCCGTTTTTACACGCCCGCTGGAGCGACCCGCCGCGTTGCGCGCGCGCTAAAACAGACTACTTTGCGGCGCGGCGCTAGTTTACCACGGTTGTTGGAGATGCTCTTACCATCGATCTTTAGATGCACAGCTTGTGCCCCCCATCCGATATCCGCCGGTTTCAACACCGACATTGACCTCGAAGAAAACCCTCCAAGTGAGATTCAGCAACTCCCTATCGGCGTGATCCTTGCATAGCTGAGCACGCCTCCTGGCAATGAAATTCGAATCTGAACCCTCCTTCACACCCTCCTCTGCTTCCTTCCACTCCCTCACGCACTGCGTCCATGAAAGAGACCACCTCACAGACACTTTCAGCAACTTATGGTTTTTCATTTACCTACTTCTTTGTTTATTTTACAAAATAAAAGCTCCATTCATCAAGGTTCTTAGAGAGGACAAACTACTGAAAGCAGTGTGCAGTCTTGCACAATTGCCTTCGACAACACATTCCTAATTTGACATGATTCAGAGTTTTTTTTTTTTGACATCAAACATGATTGAGAGTTTGTAGCACAATAAGCTTCTTTGGCCTGTGAATGCGCCGCCTTGTTGAGGTCTCTGGTCATCCTGAATACTTTTGTACCATTTGTAATTTTGGATGTGTCTGGTCACTACCGAACCTGGTTATGTAAGGTCTTAGCGCCCACTGCCCATGTTGAGCGTGTGGAGCCCTTTCTGCTGCAGCAATCGCCAAGGTTTGATTGTCTGTCAGGAAGTTCTAGCTAGGGTTTTCTATTTTTATGATATTTCAAAAATCCTATGAACCAAAATGAGGCCTAAATGTAAATCACTGCGAAATTAATTGACTGATCCACAACATCTCCGGGTTTTATTAAGCATTTATTATGAAAATATGATTTCGTTCTACTAGAGTTATTTTCTTATTATTACACGCGTGTGATGCGTGCGCCACCACTAACACATTAGCACTGCCTAGGTATAGTCGATTTTGCATCAGCGCCATGCTTAGGTCACGATAGATATAGATAGGACCAGCGGGCCGATGAGATCAGCCGACGTTGGGCGGCGGCACGCCACCGCCGCCGTCGTACGCCATGACGGGCGTGCCGCTCTCATCGCTTGTGGGCATGTTGTAGGAGCAGCTGGCGGAGGCCTCCAGCTGGTCCTGCGCCGCCGGCACCATGGCCGGCAGGTACTGGCCGTCGTCAGGGCCCAGGCAGTGCTGCATGAGAGGGAAGGGCGTGTTGGGGATGAGCGTGGAGAGCAGCTCGGTGTAGCTGTACGCCTGCCGCCACGGATCCGCCGTCTGGCTGCTGCCCCCGACGTCGCCGTTGCCGCCGTGCATCCCGGCCACCTGCGATTTGCCGTCGTACACGTCCGGGTCGCTGCCGCAAAATAATAAAGCATACACATTAGTATTACTGCCGACGTGTCAGGTTGCCCTGTGCCCGTGTGCGCACGGAGAGGTAGACGTGCCTGAGGTAGATCATCGGGTCGGTCCCGCCGAAGATCTGGTGGCCGGGGTTTTGCCCGTCGTCGGAGCCCCACAGCGCGGCGGCGTCGCCGGCGAACGTGCCCATGCCGCCGCCTTCCTCCGTCTTCATCGCGTGCACGTACATCTGCGCCTCGTTCCCGCCCTGCAATGCACCGCCAAACCCATCTTCATCATGGATGAAGTACATAAATCTTGTGCGTATCAACACGTTGATGGCATTAGAACGTAGGATCAGCGCGGCGATCCTACGCATTCAAATGTGATCTCGAAGATCGCCGTACCTGCATCCCGGGCGCCGTCGGGTCGAACGGGGCCAGGTTGCTGAGCAGGTAGTTCTGCAGCTCGATATATAGTTGCACAAATCGAATTATTCAAATGAGTAGCACATGAAACTGTGTTTTTCCGAGATAAATTTGTGGACACCATCTTACCTTCCTCTCGACGACGCGGGTGAGCATGTCCATGAGGGACTTCTCGCAATTGTCGATCTCGCCCATGGAACCGAACGCGGCGGGGTCCGGCTCGAACAGCATGCGCGCACACAGAAAACACACGAACACGATCAAGGTCGCGACCGCACGAACAAAGTGCTAAAGGGCGCGGGTCTTGGTTTGTACCTGAGGCGCTCCTCGGAGATCTGCAGCTGCTGCTGACACGCGTATATCTCCTTCTGAATCTCCTGCAATTTAATTCGTTGGAAAAGAATGAGACTAATAAGATGCTTTCCTTGTCGTTGAGACATGATGCAGTAAGGTTACGACGCAAAAGACATGAACATTTGTCACCTCTATCTTCTCGTTCAGCGCCCCCGGGCTGAAATTTGCGAGCAGCAAAAGGAAACATAAACAATGTTGATACGGCAAATCAACAAGAAGAATAGAGGAAATTTGAGCAAGGGTAAAATGCATAGTAGTACTTTGCGAGCTGTGTCGCCATGTCGCTCTCGCGCTTGAGCCTCTGGAGCATGCTGATGAGGTACTGCATCGGATTTGTCAAACGAGAGATGAGTGAGTGATTGATCTTGCGTGGACTCCTTTTTCAGTTAAAAGAAGATTTGAAAACGAGCTTGGTTCTTGCTTCTCTCACCTCCCGGTTCTGGATGGGTCTGCGGTGGTGAAACGAAGAAAGCAAAATGTTTGAGAAAGGAGATCGATCCAAGTTGATTACACGGTGCATATATATGTGAACTCTGGCACTCACTCTCCCCGGTCGTTGTCGGACATGTTGAGGTACCGGAGAAGCACATCCTCCACCCTGGCGAACGACGAACGACGAGCAGCGCGCGCGGCCATGCATGCATGCACGCACGAGTCTCAGAAACGGAAACGAAAACGGGAATCAATGAAGCAGGCTGCGCCGGAGAGATTAAGGAAAGGAGGACGGACCCGTGGCGGCCGGAGAAGGGGCAGAGGCGGCGGGAGGGGGAGAACATGAGGAGGGCGATGTCGATGTCGCAGAGGACGGAGAGCTCGTAGGCCTTCTTGATGAGCCCGTTCCGGCGCTTGGAGAAGGTCACGTGCCGGTTCGTGTTGTTCTCGATCCGCTTGATGGCCAGCTTCACGCGCCCCATCGTCGTCGCCGGCCGGTCAGCGAGGCGAGGTGAGGTGAGCGGGGCTGGGGTAGCGGCGGGTGGTAGGAGGAGGAGGAGGAGGAGGAGGAGGAGGAGGCGAATGGCGGTGGCGATGGTAGGAGCGTGCGTGGCCCGTTGAGGGCGGGGGGTGGGCGGGCGGGAGCGCTCGTAGGAGCGGCGGAGACGGATCTGCCCTGGCGCATATGCCGAGAACCTGTAATAAAGATCCGGCGCAGCGGCGGCGATTGCCCTGTGATTTGCTTTTGCTTGCATGCAGCGTGCATGTCGTCCCGTGCCGTGCTGCTCATTCATGATGCGTGGCTTGCGGCTTCGCCAATGGGAAAGCCGGCAGGGTAAACTCCAACCAGCGTCCCTTCAGAAAAAAGAAAAACTCCAACCAGCGTGACAAAAGTTAAATTTGTATAGAGAAAATGTTTCTCGTGTATACAAAAAATGCGTGCAAAAAAATATAAAACGTGTTTGGAAAAAGGTGATCATGTATTTTAAAAATGTTAATAAAGCATTAAAAAGGTATTCAAAAAATGTTGACCATGCATTTAAAAAACATGAAACTTGTATTTGAAAAAGATTAAACATGTGTTTGAAAAATGTACTAGATATATACCAAACATGTACAATGTCTATGAAATAAGTAGACATAAAAAAGTAAGTTTTCAACAATTGTTAATCTTGTATTTAAATTTTTTAAATGTGTATACAAAAAATGTTTCTGATGTATAGGGACAATATTAAATGTGTACTGAAAACATAGTTAACATGTGTTGAAAAAAAAAGAAACCGATGAAATTACAAAAACAAAGAAAAACAAGAAACCAAATAAAAACAAAAAAAATGACAAGTGAGTAAGAAAGAAACAAAAATGAAGACAAAAAGAAAGAAAAGGAAAAAAGCAAGTGAAAACCGAGAAACAAACAAAGGAAACCGAAGAAAAATAAAAATAAATAAAAAAATGATGAAAACAAAGAATAAACAAAGAAAACCGGTGAAAAAAGAAAAAAAAACCAAAAAATAGTGAAAAAATGGAGACTTTTCCATCAAGTAGCCCGTGCCTTCTATATTAACACGAAACCTGGGATTGATCCTAGGGTGCCCCCTTTTCCCTCTACTATTTTTTTAAGTCGGCGCTAATTGGAAGGACCTGGAATCAATCTCTGGGTGCTCCCCTTTTCTCTATTTGTATTGTTTTAACCGTGCTCTAATGATTCTTCCCGTTACATGGACGCTTCAGGCGAGAGCTTCTTCAGTCTCGCTGTAAGGGCGATATAGGAGTAGCACTCGTGGAAAGCTCTTGTGGAGATATACCTAGGCCTCAACTCTGGACATCGGGATCGTGGGCCGGCCCATTACTATAAATCATTTTCTCTTGTAACGAGCGGTTCGGGAGCGCCCCGCGCGTGACAAGTGTCACGCGCGGAGCGCTCCCTTCAGGGAAAACCAGGTGGCGTGGTTGGTTCCCGGTTTTCCCTTTTCGGTTTGTGGTTTCGTGCATTTTGCACTTTGATCCTCATACTATCACATTTTTTCGTTTTCCCTTTCCGCGCGAAAACACACAAAAAAATATCAGTTCGCGCGCTTGGTTCCCTGTTTCCCTTTTTCGTTTCCCTTTTTTCCCATTATAATTCCGGGTAATGGAGATTTATGGGGTAGTTACGGGCGGGGACTATCAACACTATCAAATGTGACCTTTCAAGTAACGAAAATAAGCAACTTTTTAATGTAAAACGGAAGTCTTCAGAATTGTTCAATCGTGTGACTTCTTTATAGGCACAGGTGAACACTACGAGAGGGAGTGTATAACTTTACTAAATTGAAGAAAAGCGCCTCCGGCGCGAGGGAACCTCCTGCTCGCCTTCGGCTCGTTTAATTTTCATAAACATCTTGAAGGAGAGGCATAGGTCGAAGTGTGTGTTGGTCGTGCAGCGTGCTGGGCGATATAGGAGTAGCACTCGTGGAAAGCTCTTGTGGAGATATACCTAGGCCTCAACTCTGGCCATCGGGATCGTGGGCCGGCCCATTACTATAGATCATTTTCTCTTGTAACGAGCGGTTCGGGAGCGCCCCGCGCGTGACAAGTGTCGCGCGCGGAGCGCTCCCTTCAGGGAAAACCAGGTGGCGTGGTTGGTTCCTGGTTTTTCCTTTTCGGTTTGTGGTTTCGTGCATTTTGCACTTTGACCCTCATACTATCACATTTTTTCGTTTTCCCTTTCCGCGCGAAAACACACAAAAAATATATCAGTTCGCGCGCTTGGTTCCCTGTTTCCCTTTTTCATTTCCCTTTTTTTCCCATTATAATTCCGGGTAATGGAGATTTATGGGGTAGTTACGGGCGGGGACTACCAACACTATCAAATGTGACCTTTCAAGTAACGAAAATAAGCAACTTTTTAATGTAAAACGGAAGTCTTCAGAATTGTTCAATCGTGTGACTTCTTTATAGGCACAGGTGAACACTACGAGAGGCACGAGTGTATAACTTTACTAAATTGAAGAAAAGCGCCTCCGGCGCGAGGGAACCTCCTGCTCGCCTTCGGCTCGTTTAATTTTCATAAACATCTTGAAGGGGGGGCATAGGTCGAAGTGTGTGTTGGTCGTGCAGCGTGCTGGGCCGTGCGGCGCGTTGTCCGTCGCGGTGTGACACGGCGCCTCCGGCGCGAGAGAACCTCCTGCTCGCCTTCGGCTCGTTTAATTTTCATAAACATGTTGAAGGAGGGGGCATAGGTCGAAGTGTGTGTTGGTCGTGCAGCGTGCTGGTTCGTGCGGCGCGTTATCCGTCGCGGTTTGACACGGCGCCTCCGGCGCGGGGGAACCTCCTAGCAGGTCATGCAAAAGGCAAGCTGCTTTGTTTCGGAACGCATAGGTTTGAAGAATGTGCAGTCACTTCTACTTAAGAGCTATGCTTTGTTGATGGTATATAGGTTTGTGCGTGCATGCACATGTGTGCATACTATGAAGGCATTGGTATGTTGCCTCCGGAGGCACGGGTTTGAAGCATGTGAAGTCACGTGTGCGTAGGAGCTAGCCCCTTCAGAAAAAGAAAAGAAAAACTCCAACCTGCGTGAACAAAGTTAAATTTGTATAGAGAAAATGTTTCTCATGTATACAAAAAATGCGTGCAAAAAAAATGTACAACGTGCTCGGAAAAGGGTGTTCATGTATTTTAAAAATGTTAATAAAGCATTAAAAAGGTATTCAAAAAATATTGACCATGCATTTAAAAAAACATGAAACTTGTATTTGAGAATATTAAACATGTACTTGAAAGATGCACTAGATATATACCAAACATGTACAATGTCTATGAAATAAGTAGACATAAAAAAAGTTTTCGACAATTGTTAATCATGTATTTCAAAAAGTTAAATGTGTATGCAAAAAATGTTTCTGATGTATAAGGACAATGTTAAATGTGTACTGAAAACATAGTTAACATGTGTTCAAAAAAAAGAAACCCATGAAATTAAAAAAAAAGAAAAAAAGAAACCAAATAAAAACAAAAAAGATGACAAGTGAGAAAGAAAAAACAAAAATGAAGACAAAAAGAAAGAAAAGGAAAAAGCAAGTGAAAACCGAGAAACAAACAAAGGAAACCGAAGAAAAATAAAAAAAGAAAAGAAAAACGATGAAAACAAAGAATAAACAAAGAAAACCGGTGAAACAAAAAAACGATGAAAAATGTTTTCGTTTCTTCATGAGTTTTTTTGGGTTCTCCGTTTTTCTACATTTCTTTACTACTTTTCTTTAGTTTTTCGGTGATTCTCCACAGTTTTCTTTGGTTTCTTATATCTTTATTTTCTCTACACAAGTTTACTTTTACACAATGTACCTTTTTATTGTGCACATGCATTATATATATAACTGTTGACCATTTTTTAAATACACGATGTGCACTTTTATAAAATATATTTTGATTATTTTTTTCTAATACATGTCTGACATTTGAAAATGCACGTCAAACTTTTTTTAATGGCAATAATCATTTTAATTGTTTTCCAACACATTTTTATATTTTTCGTACACATTGTACATTTTTTGTATATATCAGAAACATTTTGTTATACAAGTTTGGCATTTTCTAAATACATGATTAAAAATATTCAAATGAATTTTTTAATGTTTATTTTTTGTAGACATAAAAAAAATTATAGACATTTAACATTTTCCAAATACATGATTAGGTTTTTCTTAAGACACATGTTTTTGACATTTTTTCAAACCCATGTTTAGAAAAATCTAATACATGTTAAACATTTTACAAATATAGGTTGAAACATTTTTTATAAATCATATAAGAAAATTAAAACTACACCAACGTTTTTTTATATTGTATAAACATTATAGAAAAAATGCATGAACATAGTTTTGAAACTCATGAACATTTTCAAAATATTTAATGTTCAGTTGTTTACCAGTATAATGTTTTTAATTACACAAACATATTTTAATTATTATAAGCACATAGAAAAATGATATATACATTTTTAAAAACATTTTAACGTTTTAAAATGTAACACACATTTTTTATTTATATAAAGTTTTTTAATTAAGCTAACACTTTTTTATAGTGTTTTAACATTCTTTCAAATTCTTGGTCTTTATATTTAAGCTATTTGAATGTTTTCAAAATATTTATTTATAATATTTTCAGAAATAAGAGCAAAAAAAATGAATGTTTTCTAGACAAGCTCGTAAACTTTATTAAGCCGTAAGAGCGTTTACGAGGACGAAGAGAAGATCTCTGGGTTGACCTAACCACACATGGCGACCAACCCCTACAGAGAGTCCGTGTTTTGCGAGATTGTGAGCCTCCACATTCGAGGTTCTAAATTCATGACTAACAATGCTAGAAGCAAAATCTAATGCACTAGCTCTAATTTCTGTGATAACAGCTCCCTAAGTAGGTGAGCTCCCCGTCTTGATTTCTTCCACAATCAACTTGCAGTACGAAGCGACGATGATATCATGAGCATAAAAGTCATGTGCAAACGCTAATGCTTTTCTGTTGGCTAGAGCCTGAAGTGTAGGAGAATCAACCACGTGTGGAAAGAACAGCGGAGACGCGCCCATGAAAGTCCCTCCCTCGTCTCGGCAAATCGCACCGACCACACCGAAAACTCCATGTCTTGATACTGCTGCATGAACGTTAATTTTCATATGATTTGCCGACAGGGGGATCCACTGATTCGGCCTTGGTACTCGAGTTGTCTGACTAGCCATCGTGTGCTTATGTAAAAATTGAATATCTGGCAAGAAAGAGAAAACAAAATAGTGGCTAGTTAAAGGGCTCTGAAATATGTCCTCGTGAATTGTCTTTCGTCTGGAGCTCCATATTGCTCATAATGTGACGATCATCCGTGTAAACCCACCCTGCAACATGGTGTCATTCATGGAAAATAGCCACTCCTTTTGTATTGGGCTTGGTAATTTGGCACATATGTTCGACCATTTGCTCATCTGAGAGGGCCCAAACACTTCTCAACATGCTGCACTCAAGTAGATTGTGTCTCCAGTTGTCTGCTAGTCTGCACAATGCACATCCATGTTGCGATGATGAAGTAGGTCGCCTGTCGGGAGAGACCGCTGAGCCAACCTCCACGCAAAAACTTTTAGCTTGGAAGGAACACGCATGCTCCAAAGTGATACCATGTCGTCCAAGTTATGCTACCTATTGGAGATGCCCTATTGTGCCTCTAGCCTTTCTTCATGTAATAAAACGAATGCAAAACAGGGAAAATACTGAAGTAACCTGGAAGTTATTGGGCCGGCCCATTTATAGTGACGTCTGACGCGAGCTCGCACTCGGTCTCGCACTAAGCGGGACATGCCACGTGAAAGGGCTAGCCCTTGATATTATTGGCGAAATATTAAAAAAATCTACCACTTTGCAATTGCAAGAAAAAATAGGCTGCCACGCGTTGCACCATCGATGATACTGTCAACAAGTAGTATATTTATGTGTTGACAATTGCTGATCCGGCAAACTAGAATTTGTTCTGTAATAAATCGCTCGCGGCCTAGTTAATCCATACTGCAGGCCACGTAATTAAGTGAGTGATTCTAAAAAAGGCAATGAAGTGAGTCAAGGCGAAATTATCAGGTGATACAATCCCTTAAATGCTCACATGATCCCAACTTTCAAAATATAATTTTAAATATCCATAAAATTCTGAATTTATCTGTGAATGTTCACAAGGCATTTGTGTACGAACCCTAAAAATGCCTTTTTAGTTTCTCATTTTTTTAAAGGCAAATCAAGATGTGAATAGTGACATTATCAAAAGGATTTGCCTTTTAGTTTCTCAAGGTGCATTTCGAATTTGGATCTAATTTATTGTGTGTTGTAGACACATTCCTTGTGAAGATTCATTTTTTCTATATTTTTGAAACTTTTAAATTCGTTTTTTAAATGTGAGCATGGGAGCATGGGAGGGTTGGAATCAATGGATATTCTTCTATGAGACGTATGCAAGTGTTTGCAAAGAAAATGACAACTACATACTCCTATTGTTCTTCGGTTGTCTATGTCTCCCTACAGGTGTGAACACTTCTTGAGTTTTCGGGAATATTTTTTGGCGTCGTGATATTTTTCTGGTATTTTCTGCAAGGTCACTTTTCTTCTATTATTACTCGTGTTATGATATCTTAAAAAATTATAGTAGGAAAATTTTATTATGCTTCTATTTTTGACATCATATGCATTTTTTTGCTTCACAATATTTTTTATACTTTTTTATATTATTACACAAACATCTTATTTATAAATTTAATTTAACTCTTTATTATTATTTTAAAATGCTATATTGATTTCTTCTTTCCTATAATATTTATTATTTTACAGTCACTTTTGCTCCATGACACAAATCATGATTAATAGGGGAGTCACAAAATTTAGCTGAAGGATTCACTGATTGGCCTATCGTTAGGATTTGCATTACTTAATTAAGTGTAAAGTCTAATTTTACGCCGTATCACACAAAATTATACCACTCAAATAGAACATAATGAATTTAAATATGATATCACCTATCACGTATAATTATCACATCAAAATAGAAATGTGCAAGATATACCAGTTGGATGAAATTATAAAATCATTCGCTTACATATCATAAATAGAGTAGTATCAACATAAGTTTATAGCTTCTTATGCAACTTCGCATCTTCATAAAAACATTGACAAAAGGATGAGTTAGTTTGGCATGTTCAAAATAAGCATCATCAATCCAAAGACGCATATGAAGTCACCCACATTTTAGAGCATCCCTTTTTGATCTTTCATCATGTTAAAATATCAAACACCGCATCATTATGAAAAAGTATTTTTCTACACATAACAAATTAGACAATCACTCATTAACTGACCTCCCATTTTACTGTATAACTTTTTATTGACACCATTAATAGATGAAAGCACCTCTAACAAATGTTATGGCAACTAGCTTTAGAAGTTGATAGACTAAAGAAAAAGTAACATCAAAGTTCAGGACCAAGATGATTTTTAATAAAAATAATATAGGTAATACTCAACTAGATTCACTATGTTATCAAGTTGAAACTATAAAAAGACTCTTATGTGTTGAAAGGAGCCATTTGACCATAAAATGCAAAATTTACCTCATTGAGCAAACTCTTGAAGTTGTATGTCAATAAGAGAACTAAGAAACTCTTTTCGGTAATCATGGAGGCTTGTAATAGCGGTTTTTTTTGTCCAATTGACATATTGCTCGATGTATTGCGTTATGAATGCAATGTTCTTAACAGAATAGAGTATGCATTTTTATCTACAAGTAATTCACATCCATTCTCCCATAGTTCTTGTAGTCTATTCCTTGTTGACTTCACAATGTTGGGGCATATAGGATGTCATGGTCCATCTTTTGTAAAAAACGTGACAAAGTATTTTGTGCTTCCCAATATATGCAACATAATGTGCAAAGAAAACACATAATTAAATGTCTCAAAATATGCCACAAGACCACATGCCTAAAAACTATTTTCATTTTGCCTTCTTTTCAACATTTTGAGAACAGACAGAACTCTCAAGAACAATTTCACAAGATTCAAGAGGATTTTGTACCATGAACTCCAACGTGTGTTACTAGCTTTTTGAAGAGTTTGATCTTTATTTAACCCCTTTTAGTGCTAATTTCGCCAATGCCTATTACTTTGATTGCCACCTGTCAACATTTCTCTTTAATCATGATTTTATTTTGCAAAATCTGCAATCAAAATTGAATAAAAGTAGTTCATGTAGAAATAAATCTCTAATATCTTCATGCATCTTTCCTTTCAAACAATTGAACTCACGATGCATGTTACTTGTCCCACCATAGCATTTGCATCTGAGTTGTCTTATGCTTAATGCAATATCATTGAATAATTTTTCAAGAGCGTTCTTGAGACACATTGTTGATGTTTCCTACACATGTACAACTCCAACTAATCATTCAATAATAAATGCATGCTTGCTATGATGTCTCGAAACAATTGACATCTGATTTTTCTTAGACACATCAGAAGACTCATCAATGAACAAGTAAACACATTACCTCCAATTTCTTTAATAACAGATCTAAAATTACCTATGTGAAACAATAAGGAACTCATTAGATGTCAACGATAACTTGTAAGAAAATAAAAATAGTATGTAATATAATTTAAAAATGGTGTTACCATCGCAAATATTTGCCAATTTACTTTTCTATATCTCCACATACCCGCTCACAAATTTTTAAAGCATTCTACCTTCCGTATATCATCATTTTGATTTGCCAAAGTATGTGTCAACTCTTGGGACTTTCCCTTATTTTTCTGACTCTTTTGATTCGTCATGACCTTAGAAAAGCTAATACTTATAAGAAGTATCTAACTGAATTAGTTGAAGCATTAAGCATGTAAGACTAGTTTGCTTATCGTGAGCAACTTGAGTTGAATGATCTTGATTCATCAAAGCATCACATTTTTTTAACGCTACATTATGAAGCTATTAACATTACCCTTACCGACATAGGTATCTAGTGTGCTTGCCTTCTACTAACATGGAAATCCTTGAGTGCAAATGCATCACTCTAAGATTTTCCTCTCGTTATAATCTTCAAAAAGGTAACAACATAAATAAGAATCATTATGCACCTTGTCACTATACTCAAGCTAGACAACATATTCATTGAACAATTCTGGATTGAATATTCGTTGAGAAAATCCAATTCCCCTCTCTGGATAATCAAAGTTGCGGGGTGGCATGTAAGGCCCTGTTTAAATATCTTTTCTTAATCTCAGCTCGTTTATTAGGATGTCTTGTATACTATGAAATTCTCTTTCGATCAGTCAGATCATAACGCAACTCTTATAAATTAACCCCCCCGAATAGAACGCTTTGGGAGATTGCTTGCATTAATGACATTTGATGCATTTTGGTTACATCTTATGTGTGAACTTGAAGTGTCTGCATCAATATTGGCGCTGGTGATCGGTTTCTCTTTGACAACTATTGTTCGATATCCTAGATTAGTGAAAATAAAAGGAATGAGCAAATAGAAGACTATGGAAAAAAGACATTGTCGTGCTTATCTACTAGGCTAGATAGGATATGCACAAAAGAGAGGTGAAAGGATCGAGAAGAGGTGTCTAGAGAGGGGGTGATTAGACCCTCAACAAGTAAAGGTAGCAGTTTTTAAGTTTTCCAAGTTGAGGTTGCAAATTAACACAGTTTCAAGCATTCACAATACAATTCAAGTAAGCATGCCAAGAGTATATGAGCAGCGGAAAGTAAAGCATGCAACTTGCAAGAAGGTAAAGGGATGGGATTGGAGTGTGCAAACGCAATTGGAGACATGAAGATTTTTGGCGTGGTTCCGATAGGTGGTGCTATCGTACATCCACGTTGGTGGAGACTTCAACCCACGAAGGGTAATGGCTGCGCGAGTCCACGGAGGGCTCCACCCACGAAGGGTCCACGAAGAAGCAACCTTGTCTATCCCACCATGGCCATTTCCCACGAAGCCCTTGCCTCACTTGGGTAGATATTCACGAAGTAGGCGATCTCCTTTCCCTTACAAACTCCTTGGTTCAACTCCACAATCTTGACGGAGGCTCCCAAGTGAAAACTAACCAATCTAGGAGACACCACTCTCCAAAAGGTAATAGATGGTGTATTCATGATGAACTCCTTGCTCTTGTGCTTCAAATGATATTCTCCCCAACACTCAACTCTCTCACACAGATTTGGATATGGTGGAAAGATTATTTGAGTGGAAAGCAACTTGTGGAAGGCTAGAGATCAAGATTCTTGTGGTTGGATTGGAATGTCTTGGTCTCAACACATGAGTAGGTGGTTCTCTCTCAGAAAATGAATGCTAGAAGTGTAGGCACGTTTTGATGGTTCTCCCCACGAATGGAGAATGGGTGGACGGGTATATATAGCCTCCACACAAAATCTAGCCGTTACACATAGATTTCTAAACTCGATAAGACCGAATAGTAAAACTCGGTCAGACCTCAGTTCAAAATGTGAATGTTAGAGTTTTCGGTGGGACCGACAAGGTCAACTTGGTGGGACCGATGTGCTAGGGTTAGGGTAAAACCACAACTCGGTTTGACCGATTACACAAACTCGGTGAGACCGATTTTGGTAATAAGCAAACAGAGAGTTGGTCAAGCAAACTTGGTGGGACCAATTGCATATCTCGGTGGGACCGAAATTATTGCAACAGGCAACAGAGAGTTTGCAAGCCCATCTCGATGAGACGGAGATCCCATTGGTGAGACCGAACTGATTAGGGTTTCTGGCAGTGGCTATGTCAGATGAAATTGGTGGGGCGGAGTTTGACTTTTAGGTTTAGGACATATGTGGATATGAGAAAGTGGTTGAGGGCTTTGGAGCATATCACTAAGCACTTTGAGCAAGCAAGCCATTAAGCAACACCTCGTCCCCTTTTAATAGTATTGGCTTTTCCTATTGACTCAATGTGATATTGGACCACTAAAATGAAAACCTAGAGTCTTGACCTTTTTCCAATGTTTGTCCTTAGCATCTGGAAGGGGTTCCACATCCTCTTGTCCACGCCACTCCAATGTTGAACTTATCTGAAATATACTAGATGAAAATATTAGTCCAACAAGATATATGTTGACATTAATTACCAAAATCACCTAGGGAGCACTTGTGCTTTCAATCTCCCCCGTTTTGGTAGTTGATGACAACATACATCAAAGCTTTAGATAAGGATATAAGGAAATAGCAAGTAAAGCTTTGGAAGGACATGTAACACTCATATGCTCCCCCTACATGTATGAAATCATGTGATTATGGAATATGAGACCATGAGAATGCATAAACATGACAGAGCAAGCAATGAGTTACATGTATCTTGGCTATATGCATCAGAGCAAATGATGTGAATTACAGAAGATCCCACATGTTCATGAGTCCTTCTTGCAAACAATATGTACACCAGCAAGAGATCATCATGCACATGAGTGTGATGCATATACTTACCCTTTGGTCTTGAGCTGACTTTGGAAGAAATGAACTAGGGTTAGATAACACAGGAACATCTACTAATCAGAGCAAGAACAAGAAATCACAAGAGTACCAAGACTGGGATGACATGTAGTGAGTGAGTACTTAGTACTCTATTTGGATATTGACATGTCCCTAAGGGTAAAGATGTGCAAAGAATTCTAGAGACTTTCTTCCCTTGGTACTAAGCTCTCTCCCCCTAAATATGATATTGGGTAAACAGGAGAAGATAGGGAAAAGAAAATCAGAGCAAAGAAGAAAAATCAGAGCAAAATAGTCATATCAATCACAACACATACTAACATGTCTTTCCCCTCTTGAAGACATGAGACATCTCTCCTCTTGTGAATAAGAAGCATCAGAAGAACCTTTAGGTGTGCATTCTCTCTTATGTGAGAAGCTTTGATGTGCTCTCTCTCCCCCTTTGACATCGATTTCTAAGAAGGGATCTTCTGGAGCATGAGTCAAGTAGGTTTGGTCCTTGAGTCATATTACAAAGCAACATGTAATATAGGATGCTAGTAGAGAAGAAGAATCATTTAGTGGAGCTGGAGCAAATATGCAGGATGCATATGGAAAAGTGTTTTCCCAACATTGAAATCGGTAGCACCGAGTTGTTATCTTCGGTGGCACCGAGATAGTTCGGTTTAGCCGAAAGAAAGAAACCGGTGAGGCCGAGTTCAACATAGAGAGAAAACAATTGTCATCTTAGCTCACTCGGGCAAATAATATCTCACAAAGATTTGCAAGGAATTACCTGAAGGATTTGCATTGAATTGGATGTAGGAAATGCAGAATAAAATAGAAAAAAGAAAAGAAGTCTAGATGAAGTTTTTTATTTCTTTTTTTTGAAAAGGAAGGGGAACAAGTATGCAAGAGACAAATGCAAGAACACAGAGAAACAAAAGAGAACTTCATCTAGAATTGGTCGGTGACAAGGTCACCTATGTTAGAGTATATTGACTTAGGAGTCTAAGTGAAGACACTTGATCATAGGTCATACTCATCGTTTAAGCTCAAAATGGGGTTGACATTTTTCATTTAAGCATTTTGATGTATTCACATCTTGTTGAGCTGCTTTGACCCATGTCTTGGGGTAAAGCTTCTCTAAGATGGAATGACATACCTTGGTGGTGGTGGTGATCTTGATCATGTAGTTGAACTTGTGTGGGATGATCAAGGTTGATGTAGCTCATCAAGAGTTGGGAGCACCACTTGTAGTTGGAGTTCATTTACCTACATGGGTTAGTCTTGCAAGGAAGAGCACTTGTGTATCCAAAATGTCAATCATGAAATTTGATATAAAGAAATTGTCAAAGGATATATTGAATGGATTCGTGCTTCCTTGTCTTTAACCACCATTTTGTAGAGACTTGGAGATGTAGAGATTGCTTAGAATGTGACTAAGTTGCAATCTCGTAGAGTTGGGCTTATCCAAGTACCTACAAGGGTTAGATGACATGCAAGAGTACAAGAATATCCAAGACATATGATCATCATCATAAGAGAAATATCAAGGATTAGTCAAGGAAAGGCTTATGCCTTGCATGCATCCAAATGGAGTTACTACTCCAAGTTTGAGGCATCAATGATGTTCAATTCACCTCTTAAACGGCAAAATACTTTCTCATCAAGCAGTTTGGTGAATATATCCACCAATTGCTTATCGATATGAACATGCTTAAGTTTGATATCTCCCTTAGTAACATGATCTCAAATGAAATAATGACGAACTTCAATATGCTTAGTTCGAGAATGTTGCACGGGATTATGAGCAATCTTAATAGCACTCTCATTGTCACAAAGCAATGGAACATGTTTCACATATATCCCATAATCTTTAAGAGTTTGGGTCATCCAAAGTAATTGAGCACAACATGAACCGGCAGCATTGTATTCCGCTTCGGCGGTGGATAAGGATACCGAGTTTTGTTTCTTGGAGGACCAAGACACAAGAGATCTACCAAGAAATTGACAAGTACCCGAAGTGGACTTTCTATCAACCTTGTCACCGGCATAGTCCAAATCGGGGTGCCAACAAGATCAAAAGAAGACCTCTTAGGATACCAAATGCCAAAGTTTGGTGTATGAATTAAGTATCTCACTATCCTTTTCACAGCCTTAAGATGACATTCTTTGGGGGGCGCTTGATATCGTGCACACATGCACACACTTAGCATAAATCGGGACGGGAGGTACATAGATATAACAATGAACCAATCATAGAGAGGTTAACCATTTGGTCAACTGGTTCGCCATCCTTTGTCAAGTCAAGATGTCCACTAGTAGGCATGGGGGTACTCATACCTTTGCATTCTTGCATGTTGAACTTCTTGAATAAGTCCTTGGTGTACTTTGTTTGAGAGATAAAGGTCCCCTCCTTAGTTTGCTTGATTTGCAAATCAAGAAAGAACTTGAGTTCACTCATCATAGACATCTCAAACTTCTCCGACATTAGCTTTCCAAATTTTTTACTAAAATGAGGGTTAGTTGAACCAAATATGATATCATCAACATAAATTTGGCACACAAATAATTCTCCATTAACTCTCTTAGTAAAGAGTGTAGAACCAAATTTTCAAATCTCAAAGCCTTTTTCAATAAGAAACTTAGTCAAGCATTTATACCACGCTCTAGGAGCTTGTTTAAGACCATACAGAGCTTTGTGAAGTTTGTAAACATGGTCGGGTTTCTTAGGATTAACAAAGTCGGGAGGTTGTTTAACGTAAACTTCCTCCTCAATTTAACCATTAAGAAAAGCACTTTTGATGTCCATTTGATATAAGGTGATGTCATGATGATTGGCATAAGCAAGTAAGATGTGAATGGACTCAAGTCTAGCAACGGGAGCATATGTCTCACCATAGTCCATATCTTCGACTTGAGTGTAGCCTTGAGCAACGGGACGAGCCTTGTTGCGTACAACTTGTCCATCTTCATCTTGTTGTTCCGAAACACCCATTTGGTTCCAATGACATTGTGCTTCTCATCAGGCTTTTCAACCAACGTCCACAATTGGTTCCTTTAGAAATTGTGTAGCTCTTCATGCATGGAATTTATCCAATCTGGATCTTCCAATGCTTCTTCAACCTTCATAGGTTCAATGCTAGAAATGAATGAGTAATGTTCACAAAAGTTAGCTAAACGAGTTTTAGAGCGAGTAATTCTCCCGGTTTGAATATCATCAGAGATTTGTTCGATGGGATGATCTCTTGAGACTCTTGGTCGGACTCATGAGAGCTTTTGTTTGGGTCAGGGTGGAACATCCTCTTCATTGTCTTGTTCCTCCTCTTGTATTTCTTCGTTTTTGTTGGCGTTGTTGTTCTCCCGTGGAGGGGGAGAAGGAGGTCGCCGAGGTTCATCTTGTTGTACATCCTCGTTTTCATCGTCTTGATATGTCCCACTCGTGGATGCCTCCAGGTCAACTTGTGGTTCACCTTGTCGTGAAGTTGAGGCTTCCACTTGGACGGACGAGGTACTCTCCTTCACCTCCGCTGGCAGAATCTTGCCAATAGACAAGTCTTGTATTGCTTCTGAAGGATCTTTGTCACCTACATCAATTGGCAATTGCTCTACTTGCGAGCTGTTAGATTCATCAAACTCACATCTACCGTATCTTCAACCTTTAGGGTGAAATTGTTGTAGACACGGTATGTGTGAGAGTTTGAGCCATAACCTAGTAGGAAAGCTTCATGAGACTTAGGAGCAAATTTTGAGCAACGACGCTTATCAAGAATGTAGCACTTTGAACCGAATACCCGAAAGTATCCAACTTGGGGTTTGTTACCGGTGATAAGCTCGTATGCCATCTTTCCGAGTAGCTTGTGAAGATATAGACGATTCGTTACATGGCAAGCTGTCTCAACCGCTTCTGCCCAAAAGTGTTTTGGCGTCTTGTACTCATCAAGTATCGTTCTCGTCATTTCGATGAGCGTCCGATTCTTCCTCTCAACAACTCCATTTTGTTGAGGTTTGTACGTAGCCGAGAACTCATGTGAAATCCCTTCTTCGTCAAGAAAGGTGTCCACATTGGCGTTCTTGAACTCCATTCCGTTGTCACTGCGAACCTTCTTGATCTTCACTTCAAATTGGTTTTGGGCCTTCCTAGCGAAGTTTTTGAAGATCTTTTGGACCTGCGATTTATCATCAAGAAAGAACACCCACATAAATCTTTAAAATCATCAACAATTACCAATCCAAATGAGTTACCACCGAGACTCTTGTAGGCATTGGGACCGAAAAGATCCATGTGAAGTAGCTCAAGTGGTCTTCTCGTGGTCATGATGTTTTTCATGGGATGACTTCCTCCAACTTGTTTTCCTGCTTGACAAGCACTACAAATTCTATCCTTGTCAAATATAACATCTTTAACACCAAGGATATTATCACCTTTAATAAGCTTGTCAAGATTTCGCATGCCCACATGACCTAACCGTCTACGCCATAACCGACCTTTAGAAGATTTAGCAATTAAGCAAGTTCTAGGTTGAGCCTTTTTTAGTGAAATCAACAATGTATAGATCACCTCAACGTATGCCAGATAAGACCATATTATGATTATCTCTTCGAAACACTTGGAAATCTACTTTAGTAAATAGGACATTGAAACCGAAATTGGCTAGTCTAGATACAGAAAGTAAATTGTAGCCAAGAGATTCAACGAGCATAACATTTTGTATGGGGTTGTCATGTGAGATGGCCACCTTACCAAGGCCAACCACCTTACCCTTTGAGTTATCACCAAAAGTGACATACTTTCGAGGGCCGTCATTTTTAGCAAGCTCACGAAACATATCCTTGTCTCCGGTCATGTGATCGGTACATCCACTATCAAGAACCCATTCCTTTCCTCCAGCCATGTAGCTGCGAAGGTTAGCCATAAGACCAAAGTGTCTAATAGACTCATCGAGATCATAGTCACTATCATCATCCTCATCATAGTATCCATGTTCAACATCTTCTTGTGATCGATCAATTCCTAGAGAGAGTGATTCATTAGTATTATGATCATGACAATGTGCATCTGTATGAATTCTAATGACTTTGGAAATGATATTGCTAATGGTTCCAACATCTCCTTTGGCACGCATAAGATTACTAAGCTCAAATAGACAATCACCAAACCTAGGATCATTAGGACTCATCTTATTCAAAGCAATGGACTTGTGAAGAATCTTATCTAATTTTTTCAAGGAATAGTCCAGAATCGTTCCTCAAGAAATCTCCATATAGTGTAAGCACATTCAAGAGTTGGCAAGCGACCAATCAAATTTTTAGGCAAACCTCTAGTGATAAGATTGATAGTTCTAATATTGTGAAACATGTCAAGAGACTCATCAGGGGGAGGATGCAAGGGGTCAACAAGGGGTTCACAAGGAGTAGTAATATACTTGTTCAAGTTATATTCATGAGAAATTCCAAGCATCTCATTTTTCCACTCACTATAGAACTCTCCATCGAGCATAGGCACTATACGTCTAATACTCCCAATCGTAGACTCATCCATCTTCCTCCAATGGTGATTAAACCAAAGCAATGGAGACCAAAGCTCTGATACCAATTGAAAGGATCGATAAAAGGTGTCTAGAGGGGGGGGGGGGTGATTAGACCCTTAACAAGTAAAGGTAGCAGTTTTTAAGTTTTCCAAGTTGAGGTTGCAAATTAGCACAATTTCAAGCATCCACAATACAATTCGAGCAAGCATGCCAAGAGTATATGAGCAGCAGAAAGTAAAGCATGCAACTTGCAAGAAGGTAAAGGAATGATATTGGAGTGTGCAAATGCAATTGGAGACACGGAGATTTTTGGCGTGGTTCCGATAGGTGGTGCTATCGTACATCCACGTTGGTGGAGACTTCAACCCATGAAGGGTAACGGCTGTGCGAGTCCACGGAGGGCTCCACCCACGAAGGGTCCACAAAGAAGCAACCTTGTCTATCCCACCATGGCCATCGCCCATGAAGGACTTGCCTCAGTTGGGTAGATCTTCACGAAGTAGGCGATCTCTTTGCCCTTACAAACTCCTTGGTTCAACTCCACAATCTTGACGGAGGCTGCCAAGTGACACCTAACCAATCTAGGAGACGCCACTCTCCAAAAGGTAATAGATGGTGTGTTGTGATGAACTCCTAGCTCTTGTGCTTCAAATGATAGTCTCCCCAACACTCAACTCTCTCACACAGATTTGGATATGGTGGAAAGATGATTTGAGTGGAAAGCAACTTGGGGAAGGCTAGAGATCAAGATATGGTTGGATTGGAATGTCTTGGTCTCAACACATGAGTAAGTGGTTCTCTCTAAGAAAATGAATGCTGGAAGTGTAAGCACGTTCTGATGGCTCTCCCCACGAATGGAGAATGGGTGGAGGGGTATATATAGCCTCCACACAAAATCTAGCCGTTACACACAGATTCCTAAACTTGGTGAGACCGAATAGTAAAACTTGGTCAGACTGATTCAGTTCAAAATGTGAACCTTAGAGTTTTCGGTGGGACCGACAAGGTCAACTCGGTATGACTGATGTGCTAGGGTTAGGGTAAAACCTTAACTCGGTTTGGCCGATTACACAAACTCAGTGAGACCAATTTAGGTAAAAGCAAACAAAGAGTTGGTCAAGCAAACTTGGTGGGACCGATTGCATATATTGGTAGGACCAAAATTAGTGCAACAGGCAACAGAGAGTTTGCAAGCGCATCTCGGTGAGACCGAAATCCCATCAGTGAGACCGAACTGATTAGGGTTTTTGACAGTGGCTATGTCAGATCAACTCAGTGGCGTTGGATAGATCAAATCGGTGGGGCCGAGTTTGAATTTTAGGTTTAGTACATATGTGGATATGAGAAAGTGGTTGAGGGCTTTGGAGCATGTCAGTAAGCACTTTGAGCAAGCAAGCCATTAAGCAATACCTCATCCCCTTTTAATAATATTGGCTTTTCCTATGGACTCATTGTGATCTTGGACCATGATGTCTACTACGCAACCTTCTCCTTGTAGATGGTGTTGGGCCTCCAAGTGCAGAGGTTTGTAGGACAGTAGCAAATTTCACTCAAGTGGATGACCTAAGGTTTATCAATCCGTGGGAGGCGTAGGATGAAGATGGTCTCCCTCAAACAACCCTGCAACCAAATAATGGAGAGTCTCTTGTGTCCCCAACACACCTAATACAATGGTAAATTGTATAGGTGCACCAGTTCGGTGAAGAGATGGTGATACAAGTGCAATATGGATGATAGATATGAGTATTTGTAATCTGAAAATATAAAAACAGCAAGGTAACTAATGATAAAAGTGAGCACAAACGGTATTACAATGCGTAGAAACAAGGCCTAGGGTTCATACTTTCACTAGTGCAAGTTCTCTCAACAATAATAACATAATTAGATCATATAACTATCCCTCAACATGCAACAAAGAGTCACTCCAAAGTTACTAATAGCGGAGAACAAACGAAGAGATTATGGTAGGGTACGAAACCACCTCAAAGTTATCCTTTCTGTTCTATCTATTCAAGAGTCCGTAGTAAAATAACATGAAGCTATTCTTTCCGTTCAATCTATCATAGAGTTCGTACTAGAATAACACCTTAAGACACAAATCAACCAAAACCCTAATGTCACCTAGATACTCCATTGTCACCTCAAGTATCCATGGGCATGATTATACGATATGTATCACACAATCTCAGATTCATCTATTCAACCAACACAAAGTACTTCAAAGAGTGCCCCAAAGTTTCTACCGGAGAGTCAAGACGAAAACGTGTGCCAACCCCTATGCATAAGTTCATTGAACCTGGAAGTTGATCACCAAAACATACATCAAGTAGATCACGTGAATATCCCATTGTCACCACAGATAAGCACGGCAAGACATAAATCAAGTGTTCTCAAATCCTTAAAGACTCAATCTGATAAGATAACTTCAAAGGGAAAACTCAATCCATTACAAGAGAGTAGAGGGGGAGAAACATCATAAGATCCAACTATAATAGCAAAGCTCGCGATACATCAAGATCGTGTCAAATCAAGAACACGAGAGAGAGAGATCAAATACATAGCTACTGATACATACCCTCGCCCTGAGGGTGAACTACTCCCTGCTCGTCATGGAGAGCGCCAGGATGATGGAGATGGCCACCGGTGAGGGATCCCCCATCCGGCAGGGTGCCGGAACAGGGTCCCGATTGGTTTTTGGTGTCTACAGAGGCTTGCGGCGGCGAAACTCCCGATCTATTGTGTTCCTCGATGTTTTTAGGGTATATGGATATATATAGGTGAAAGAAGTCAATCAGGGGAGCCACGAGGGGCCCACGAGGGTGGGGGCGCGCCCAGGGGGGTAGTGTTGGGGATCGTTGCAGAAATTAAAAAATTCTACGCATCACCAAGATCAATCTATGGAGTAACTAGCAATGAGAGAGAGGGGAGTGCATCTTCATACCCTTGAAGATCGCGAGATGGAAGCGTTGCAAGAATGCGGATGAAGGAGTCGTACTCGAAGCGATTCAGATCCCGGTGGATTCTGATATTAGCGCCGAACAACGGCACCTCCGCATTCAACACACGTGCAGCCCGGTGACGTCTCCTGCGCCTTGATCCAGCAAGGAGGAGGGAGAGGTTGAGGAAGATGGCTCCAACAGCAGCACGACGGCGTGGTGGTGATGGACTGGCAGTTCTCCGGCAGGGCTTCGCCAAGCTCGCGCGGAGGAGGAGAGGTGTTGGGAAGGGGAGGGGCTGCGCCTTGGCTGTGGTGCTGCAGCCCTCCCCTCACCCCTCAATTTATAGGGAGAAGGGGGAAGGGGGCCGACCCCTCTAGATGGTGCTGCAGACCTCCCCTCTAGATAAGATCTAGAGGGGGGGCGGCCAAGGGGGAGGGGGCTTGCCCCCCAAGCAAGGGGGGCGCCCCCCTTAGGTTCCCCCCCCCAACCCTAGGTGCATGGGCCCTAGGGGGGTGGCTCCCAGCCCACTTAGGGGCTGGTTCCCTTCCACCTACAGCCCATAAGGCCCTTCGGGATAGGTGGCCCCTCCCGGTGGACCCCCGGAACCCCTCCGGTGGTCCCGGTACAATACCGGTATTCCCCCGAATATTTCCGGTGACCGTATGACGACTTCCCATATAAAAATCTTCACCTCCGGACCATTCCGGAACTCCTCGTGACGTCCGGGATCTCATCTGGGACTCCGAACAACATTTGGTAATCACATACAAATCTTCCTTATAACCCTAGCGTCATCGAACCTTAAGTATGTAGACCCTACGGGTTCGGGAATCACACAGACATGACCGAGACAACTCTCCGGCCAATAAGCAACAGCGGGATCTAGATACCCATGTTGTCTCCCACATGTTCCACGATGATCTCATCGGATGAACCACGATGTCGAGGATTCAAGTAATCCCGTATACAATTCCCTTTGTCAATTGGTACGTTACTTGCCCGCGATTTGATCGTCGGTATCTCAATACCTCGTTCAATCTCGTTACCGGCAAGTCACTTTACTCGCTTCGTAATGCATGATCCCGTGACTAACCACTTAGTCACATTGAGCTCATTATGATGATGCATTACCGCTTGGGCCCAGAGATACCTCTCCGTCATACGGAGTGACAAATCCCAGTCTCGATTCGTGCCAACCCAACAGATACTTTCGGAGATACCTGCAGTGCACCTTTATAGTCACCTAGTTATGTTGTGACATTTGGTACACCCAAAGCACTCCTACGGTACCCGGGAGTTACACAATCTCATGGTCTAAGGAACTGATACTTGACATTAGAAAATCTTTAGCAAACGAACTACACGATCTTGTGCTATGCTTAGGATTGGGTCTTGTCCATCACATCATTCTCCTAATGATGTGATCCCATTATCAATGACATCCAATGTCCATAGTCAGGAAACCATGACCATCTGTTGATCAACGAGCTAGTCAGCTAGAGGCTCACTAGGGACATGTTGTGGTCTATGTATTCACACATGTATCATGGTTTCCGGTCAAAACAATTACAACATGAATAGTACACAATTATCATGAACAAGGAAATATAATAATAATCATTTTATTATTGCCTCTAGGGCATATTTCCAACAGTCTCCCACTTGCACTAGAGTCAATAATCTAGTTACACTATGATGAATCGAACAACCATAGAGTTTTGGTGTTGATCATGTTTTGCTCGCGGAAGAGGTTTAGTCAGCGGATCTGCGACATTCAGATCCGTATGGACTTAGCAAATATCTATGTCTCCATCTTCAACATTTTCACGAATGAAGTTGAAGCAATGCTTGATGTGCCCGGTCTTCTTGTGAAACCTGGGCTCCTTGGCAAGGGCAATAGCTCCAGTGTTGTCACAGAAGAGTTTATCGGCCTCGACGCATTGGGTATGACTCCTAGGTCGGTGATGAACTCCTTCACCCAAATTGCTTCATGCGCTGCCTCCGAGGCTGCCATGTACTCCGCTTCACATGTAGATCCCGCCACGACGCTCTGCTTGCAGCTGCACCAGCTTACTGCTCCACCATTCAACATATACACGTATCCGGTTTGTGACTTAGAGTCATCCAGATCTGTGTCGAAGCTAGCGTCGACGTAACCCTTTACGACGAGCTCTTTGTCACCTCCATAAACGAGAAACATATCCTTAGTCCTTTTCAGGTACTTCAGGATATTCTTGACCATTGTCCAGTGTTCCATGCCGGGATTACTTTGGTACCTTGCTACCAAATTTACGGCAAGGTTTACATCAGGTCTGGTACACAGCATGGCATACATAATAGACCCTATGGCCGAGGCATAGGGGATGACACTCATCTTTTCTCTATCTTCTGCCGTGGTCGGGCATTGAGACGAGCTCAATTTCACACCTTGCAACATAGGCAAGAACCCCTTCTTGGACTGATCCATATTGAACTTCTTCAATATCTTATCAAGGTATGTGCTTTGTGAAAGACCTATGAGGCGTCTCAATCTATCTCTATAGATCTTGATGCCTAATATTTAAGTAGCTTCTCCAAGATCCTTCATTGAAAAACACTTATTCAAGTAGGCCTTTATGCTATCCAAAAGTTCTATATCATTTCCCATCAACAGTATGTCATCCACATATAATATGAGAAATGCTACAGAGCTCCCACTCACTTTATTGTAAACGCAGGCTTCTCCATAAGTCTGCATAAACCCAAACGCTTTGATCATTTGATCAAAGCGAATGTTCCAACTCCGAGATGCTTGCACCAGCCCATAGATGGATCGCTGGAGCTTGCATACCTTGTTAGTATTCTTAGGATCGACAAAACCTTCCGGTTGCATCATATACAATTCTTCCTTAAGATAGCCATTAATAAGGAATGATGTTTTGACGTCCATTTGCCATATCTCATAATCATAGAATGCGGCAATTGCTAACATGATTCGGATGGACTTCAGCTTTGCTACGGGTGAGAAAGTCTCATCGTAGTCAACCCCTTGAACTTGTCGATAACCCTTAGCGACAAGTCGAGCTTTATAGATGGTAACATTACCATCTGCGTCCGTCTTCTTCTTAAAGATCCATTTATTTTCTATCGCTCGCCGATCATCGGGCAAGTCAGTCAAAGTCCATACTTTGTTTTCATACATGGATCCTATCTCGGATTGCATGGCTTCAAGCCATTTCTTGGAGTCTGGGCCCACCATTGCTTCTTCATAGTTCGAAGGTTCACCGTTGTCTAACAACATGATTTCCAGGACAGGGTTGCCATACCATTCTAGTGTGGAACGTGTCCTTGTGGACCTACGAAGTTCAGTAGCAACTTGATCTGAAGTACCTTGATCATCATCATTAAGTTCCTCTCTAGTCGGTGCAGGCACCACAGGAACATCTTCCTGAGCTGCGCTACTTTTCGGTTCAAGAGGTAGTACTTCACCAAGTTCCACTTTCCTCCGACTTACTTCTTTCGAGAGAAACTCTTTCTCCAGAAAGGACCCGTTCTTGGTAACGAAGATCTTGCCTTCGGATCTGAGGTAGAAGGTATACCCAATGGTTTCCTTAGGTATCCTATGAAGACGCATTTTTCCGACTTGGGTTCGAGCTTTTCAGGTTGAAATTTCTTGACATAAGCATCGCATCCCCAAACTTTTAGAAACGACAGCTTAGATTTCTTCCCAAACCATAATTCATACGGTGTCGTCTCAACAGATTTAGACGATGCCCTATTTAAAGTGAATGTAGCTGTCTCTAAAGCGTATCCCCAAAATGATAGCGGTAAATCGGTAAGAGACATCATAGACCGCACCATATCCAATAGAGTGCGATTACATCGTTCAGACACACCGTTACGCTGAGGTGTTCCAGGCGGCGTGAGTTGTGAAACAATTCCACATTTCCTTAAGTGCATACCAAACTCGTGACTTAAATATTCTCCCCATGATCTAATCGTAAGAACTTTATTTTTCTATCACGTTGATTCTCTACCTCACTTTGAAATTCCTTGAACTTTTCAAAGGTCTCAAACTTGTGTTTCATTAAGTAGACATACCCATATCTTCTCAAGTCATCAGTGAGGGTGAGAACATAACGATAGCCACCACGAGCCTCAACGCTCATTGGACCGCACACATTAGTATGTATGATTTCCAATAAGTTGGTTGCTCGCTCCATTGTTCCGGAGAATGGAGTCTTGGTCATTTTGCCCATGAGGCATGGTTCGCACGTGTCAAATGATTCATAATCAAGAGACTCTAAAAGTCCATCTGCATGGAGCTTCTTCATCCGTTTGACACCAATGTGACCAAGGCGGCAGTGCCACAGGTATGTGGGACTATCATTATCAATCTTAGATCTTTTGGTATTCACACTATGAATGTGTGTAAGATCACGTTCGAGATTCATTAAGAATAAACCATTGACCAGCGGGGCATGACCATAAAACATATCTCTCACATAAATAGAACAACCATTATTCTCGGATTTAAATGAGTAGCCATCTCGCATTAAATGAGATCCAGATACAATGTTCATGCTCAAAGCTGGCACTAAATAACAATTGTTGAGGTTTAAAACTAATCCCATAGGTAAATGTAGAGGTAGCATGCCGACGGTGATCACATCGACCTTGGAACCATTCCCGACGTGCATTGTCACCTCGTCCTTCGCCAGTCTCAGCTTATTCCGCAGCTCCTGTTTTGAGTTACAAATATGAGCAACTGCACGGGTATCAAATACCCAGGAGCTACTACGAGTACTGGTAAGGTACACATCAATAACATGTATATCACATATACCTTTGGTGTTGCCGGCCTTCTTGTCCGCTAAGTACTTGGGGCTAGGGGTGGCGTTCGGTATAAACTGAAAATTCGGTTTCTACCAATCGGTTTTTTTCAAAGTTTGGTTAGGAAAATCAGAAACCGAATATGACAGCTCCAAATGGATAACCGAAAATTCGGTTAACCAAATAATTCGGTTCGGTTCCCGGTTTATACCGAAAGAACTACACGTGAGCAACTGTGGCTACAAAACGCAGCAGCGGCACCCTATATAACCAACAATATGTGCTCGTTTCCTCGGCTAGGCGAGGTGGTACTAAACAAATGTTGTTTACACACACGCATGGAAGTGGAACACACTAGTAGATTGACTGCGGCTCACCCTTGAATAAAAAGCCCATATTAAATTGGGCCTACATCATTGCATGCACCTGGACACCTTACTCTCGTAGGCCCACCCTCTTTGGATGCACAGAACAGAGTCTCCGCAGAATGTGTTGGTCGCTAGCGACGTGGAGCACGACTCACGAGAGTAGGGGCGGGACAGGCGTCGTGCTTTTGGTTATTCTTCATGCTGACTCACTTTTTTTGAGGGTGTACGCTGACTCACTTGTTCGGTGTTTGTTCGGTTAATTGGTACAACACCGAACCGAATAAACTATGTTCGGTTACTGGAAGTGAAAACCGAATTTCTGCGTGCCAGTACAGAAAACCAAAATTTCGGTTTATTCGGTTTCAGCTTCGGTTCGGTGTTCGGTTCCTCGGTTTTTATGCCCACCCCTACTTGGGGCAGTTGCGCTTCCAGTGACTGTTTCCCTTGCAATAAAAGCACTCAGTCTCAGGTTTGGGTCCGTGTTTTGTCTTCTCCCCGGCAACTGGCTTACCGGGCGCGACAACTCCCTTGCCGTCCTTCTTGAAGTTCTTCTTACCCTTGCCTTTCTTGAAACTAGTGGTTTTATTGACCATCAACACTTGATGTTCCTTTTTGATCTCCACCTCCGCTGATTTCAGCATTGAAAATACCTCAGGAATGGTTTTCACCATCCCCTGCATATTGTAGTTCATCACAAAGCTCTTGTAGCTAGGTGGGAGCGACTGAAGGATTCTGTCAATGACCACGTCATCTGGGAGGTTCACTCCCAGCTGAGACAAGCGGTTGTGCAACCCAGACATTTTGAGTATGTGCTCGCTGACAGAACTATTCTCCTCCATCTTACAACTGTAGAACTTGTCGGAGACTTCATATCTCTCGACCCAGGCATGAGCTTGGAAAACCATTTTCAGCTCTTGGAACATCTCATATGCTCCGTGCTGCTCAAGACGCTTTTGGAGCCCCGGTTCTAAGTTGTAAAGCATGCCGCACTGAACCAGGGAGTAATCATCACTAGGCGACTTCTAGGCGTTCATAACGTCTTGAGTTGCTGGGAAAACAGGTGCTTCACCTAGCGGTGCATCTAGGACATATGCTCTTTTGGCAGCTATGAGGATGATCCTCAAGTTCCGGACCCAGTCCGTATAGTTGCTACCATCGTCTTTCAGCTTGGTTTTCTCTAGGAACGTGTTGAAGTTGAGGGCAACATTAGCGTGGGCCATTTGATCTACAAGACATATTGCAAAAAATTTAGACTAAGTTCATGATAATTAAGTTCATCTAATCAAATTATTTAATGAACTCCCACTCAGATAGACATCCCTCTAGTCATGTAAGTGATACATGATCCGAGTCAACTAGGCCGTGTCCGATCATCACGTGAGACGGACTAGTCATCATCGGTGAACATCTTCATGTTGATCGTATCTTCTATATGATTCATGTTCGACCTTTCGGTCTCTTATGTTTCGAGGCCATGTTTGTACATGCTAGGCTCATCAAGTCAACCTAAGTGTTTTGCATGTGTAAATCTGGCTTACACCCGTTGTATGTGAACGTTAGAATCTATCACACCCGATCATCACGTGGTGCTTCGAAAAAACGAACTTTCGCAACGGCGCACAGTTAGCACTACAAAAAAATCACTTCCGTGATGATACATGTTTGTCACAGTAGGTCGCGTTTTTTGTCATGCATGTACATCCATGACGATTTTATGACAGAATCAAGATAGTCATACCTGTGCTGTCGTAGAAGTGTTCCATGACATTACCAAAATTATCATCATGGAAGTGTCCACTTCCATGATGATAAATCGCGCGTCACAGAAGTGCTTTCGTCAAGGGTGACCGACACGTGGCATCCACCGTAACGGAATGTCGTTAAGCTATCGGGTCGGGTTTTGGATCCGATAACCCGTTAACAGCCCCGGCCAATGGGGATTTTCCACGTGTAAAATCATCATTGGCTGGAGGAAACACGTGTCGGCTCATCGTTGGGACAGATTCATCCACTCATTGGACAGAAGGCGCCTATGATACGTCGACACGTGGCACGGCCCAACAGTGGTCCATTCATGTGAAAAGGCCGGCCCGTTTGACTTGGTTAAAAGGTGGCGGGCCGGCCCATGGAAAGCCTGTTAACGACCTGTTCGCGTATAGCCCATTTACAGCCCGCTAACCCAAGGCCCGTTACGCCCTATCCGAATTAGGCCCAGTAGCATCATCTTGGCCATCCAATATGATTCCATCCCGTTTTCACTTCTGGCCCATGTATGGCCCATGACGTCTTTCGGCCCATATGAGGCCCTTTGTAACTATTGGCCCATTAACGGCCCGTGGTGAAACTAGCCCGTAATGAACAGTGTATCACTTTACACCCATAAATGGCCCATGGTGAAACTGACCCGTAATGAACAATGTATCACTTTATACCCATTAATGGCCCGTTATTCCATTTCTAGCCCAAGTTATCTTTCGGCCTTCTGAGGGACCATTTATTCTTGGGCTCATTTGCAGCATTCGGTTACTTACGGCCCGTTACTTTCATTTTTTGCTTGTGGGCCAAATTTAGCCTGTCGTTACAGTCGTCCCATTTGTGGACCGTTAATCTGTTGGGACATTTTCATAGCATCACCAAATACGGCCTATTAATGGCCCGTTATGGTCAGCCCATAAAACGTACGATTTCCATTAAAGGCCCGTCTATGGCCCATTAAAGGCCCGTACAATACCCATAAATGAGTCGGCCCTTACAAGGCCCATGGATCCTACGAGACGTAGAAGGCCCATGGATCCTACGAGACGTATAAGGCCCACGGATCTGACGGCCCATTGAAGGCCCGTGGATCCGACGGCCCATTGAAGGCCCATGGGTCCGACGTCCCATTGAAGGCACATGGGTCCGACGGCTGATTGAAGGCCCATGGATCCGACGGCCCGTACATGACCCATGGATCGTACGGCCCGTGAAGGGCCATGGTCGGGCGAGTTGGCCCCTGTTTGAACGATATAGCATATTCAAAGAATTATCCTACTCAATACTATCACCTCTAAAAAGCATACACTATACAACAAAGAGATCAAGGCATAGAAAGGTAGAATAATCCTACACTATACAATAAAGAAATTACAACCGATTATACCCACTGGGCATTATGGTTCGGCACAGGTGTTAATAAAGCATACACAAACAACAAATTACATACACTGGGCAAATACAGCTCATACATCATGGACGCGCATCAACTTAACTCCATTTGAACTATAATCGATTGGCCAGATTCAGGTAGCACAAATTTCAGTCTGCAAAATCTCCAATTCCTTCATGGTTACCTCAATGTCTTGTTTCATTTTTTTGACTCCCGCATCTAATACCTGCATGTCCAGTCTCAACTTGTTGCTTAAATGTTGACAATCATGTACACGTTGTCTTTCCACCTCTAGTTGATGCTCAAGAACATTAGCACATTCCAATTCCAATCCATAATCATTCGATAACGCCCATGCCGCACTGCTCGCAATCTTTGTGTTGATGTCACTTCATCCTGAAATGTTTCTGTAAGTACACATGACTAGGGAAAAAATATAGTTACAACAGTGAAGCGAGCAAGACACTATTTTGTACTACATGGCAAAACAGGACTAACAATAATGTTACACGTCATGAAGCATAAGCAGGTGATATTTTAAAAATTATAAGAAAGATAGTCTATGCAGCGTGCATACAGAAATCCCTCTTAGTTCACCAGAAGAGCATGATGTTGGGACCCAATCGAAAACACAGACAAGTTACAAATTTAGATAGCATGTTGCGTATAAGCAAGCAGTTGGCCATTTTGTATCTCAATTAAAGTCTTAGGGAGCATAATGAACAACAGAGGGTTTCATACAAACATACTACAGCAGGCAAAACTATGCAATCATTAGTGTAGTATAAACTAGATTGTGAGCCTCATGCAATAATAGTTGGTTAATAGACTTCAAAGCTTCAGGCACACTTTGGCAGAGTAATTAAATGGTAAGGCCTTTAATTATGTCAACTAATAGTTATACAAGTACCGAGCATTAGGCATGATTATCTGGGCATCTCATTAACTAAGGACAAATAAAGCAATTGAAAAGAACAAATTAACTATGCCTGAAACAAACAAGGAATTGAACTATTGAGTTGCATACAGTGACTTACATTAGCAGGTTGAAGAGGCTCGGCGCAGCTCCTTGATACGTCTCCAACGTATCTATAATTTTTTATTGTTCCATGCTATTATATTTTCTGTTTTGAATGATTATGGGATTTATTATACACTTTTATATTACTTTTGGGACTAACCTATTAACCGGAGGCCCAACCCATATTGCTGTTTTATTGTCTGTTTTAGTATTTCAAAGAAAAGGAATATCAAACGGAGTCCAAACGGAATGAAACCTTCGGCATCGTGATTTTTTGGAAGAATATCATCCTGGAGACGTGGAGTTCAAGTCAGAAGATACTCGAGGACTCCATGATATAGGAGGGCGCGCCCCCCTGTAGGGCGCACCCCTGTCTCGTGGGCCCCTCGAGCACCTCCCGACCGACTTCTTTCACCTATATATGCCTACGTACCCTAAAACCATCGAATATCAAGATAGATCGGGAGTTCCGCCGCCGCAAGCCTCTGTAGCCACCAAAAACCTCTCGGGAGCCCATTCTGGCACCCTGCCGGAGGGGGGGATCCTTCACCGGTGGCCATCTTCATCATCCCGGTGCTCTCCATGACGAGGAGGGAGTAGTTCACCCTCGGGGCTGAGGGTATGTACCAGTAGCTATGTGTTTGATCTCTCTCTCTCTCTCTCTCTCGTGTTCCCTCTATGGCACGATCTTGATGTATCCCGAGCTTTGCTATTGTAGTTGGATCTTATGATGTTTCTCCCCCTCTACTCTTGTGATGAATTGAGTTTCCCCTTTGAAGTTATCTTATCGGATTGAGTCTTTTATGAGAACACTTGATGTATGTCTTGCCGTGTTTATCTGTGGTGACAATGGGATATCATGTGCCACTTGATGTATGTTTTGGTGACCAACTTGCAGGTTCCGCCCATGAACCTATGCATAGGGATTGGCACACGTTCTTGACTCTACGGTAGAAACTTTGGGGCACTCTTTGAAGTACTTTGTGTTGGTTGGATGAATATGAGATCGTGTGATGCATATCGTATAATCATGCCCACGGATACTTGAGGTGACAATGGAGTATCTAGGTGACATTAGGGTTTTGGTTGATTTGTGTCTTAAGCTGTTATTCTAGTACGGACTCTTTTATAGATCGATCCGGAAGAATAACTTTGAGGTGGTTTCATACCCTACCATAATCTCTACGTTTGTTCTCCGCTATTAGTGGCTTTGGAGTGACTCTTTGTTGCATGTTGAGGGCTTGTTATATGATCTATCTATGTTATTATTGTTGAGAGAACTTGCAATAGTGAAAGTATGAACCCTAGGCCTTGTTTCCTATCATTGCAATACCGTTTACGCTCACGTTTACCACTTGTTACCTTGCTGTTTTATTAAGATTACAAAAACCTATATCTACTATCTATTTTGCACTTGTATCACCATCTCTTCGCTGAACTAGTGCACCTATACAATTTACCATTGTATTGGGTGTGTTGGGGACACAAGAGACTCTTTGTTATTTGGTCGCAGGGTTGTTTGAGAGAGACCATCTTCATCCTACGCCTCCTAGGGATTGATAAACCTTAGGTCATCCACTTGAGGGAAATTTTCTACTGTCCTACAAACCTGTGCACTTGCAGGCCCAACGACGTCTACAAGAAGAAGGTTGTGTAGTAGACATCAAGCTCTTTTCTCGCGCCGTTGCCAGGGAGGTGAGTGCTTGAAGGTATATCTTTAGATCTTGCAATCGAATCTTTTTGTTTCTTGTTTTATCACTAGTTTAGTCTATAAAAGAAAACTACAAAAAAATGGAGTTAAGTTTATCTCATACGCTTCATCTTTTTAATATCTTTCGTGAGAATGATGGAAGGGAAAATTGTGCTCAAGTGCTAGAAGAAGAATGCATTAGGATGTTTGGTACTATATCTTTGTATGATGTGCATGATTGCAATGTTGTTAGTATGAATTCCTTGAATATCCATGATGCTAATGATATGCAAAGCCACAAGCTTGGGGAAGCTATGTTTGATGAATATGATATATTTTGTCCCCCAAGTTTTGATGAGAAAATTTATTACGACGATAGCATGCCTCCTATTTATGATGATTATATTGATGAAAGTGGGTTTGGAAGAGTGTCAACTTTAGAAAGTAGTGATCCCACTATTTTGGAGGATGTTGAATCTTATTGTGATGAACATGAAAGTGGATTTGGAAGAGTGTCAATTTTGTTTAGTGATGATTCCACTATTTCGGAAGAGGTTCCAATTGATTATGAGAACAAAGTTGCTATCTATGATGATTATTGTGATGACTTGTATGCTATTAAGAATAATGATAACCATGAAACTTGTCATCATGATTTTAGTTTTGAATTGTATTATGACTCACATGATAATCATTTTGTTGAGTTTGCTCCCACTATTCATGAGAAGAATTTTGCTTATGTGGAGAATAGTAAATTTTCTATGCTTGTAGGTCATGAAAATAATGCTTTAGGTTCTGTTTATATTGTTGAATTCATTCATGATGCTACTGAAAATTATTATGAGAGAGGAAAATATGCTTGTAGGAATTGCAATAATATCAAGTTTCCTCTCTATGTGTTGAAAAATCTTGAAGCTATGTTTGTTTTACCTTCCTACGCTAGTTGATTATTGTTCCCATAAGTTGTTTGCTCACAAAATCCCTATGCATAGTAAGTGGGTTAGACTTAAATGTGCTAGTCATATGCTTCATGATGCTCCCGTTATGTTTCAATTCTTATCTTTTATGTGAGCATCATTGTCATCATCATGCCTAGCTAAAAAGGCATTAAAGAAAAGCGCTTGTTGGGAGACAACCCTATATTTATCCTTACTGTTTTTGTGTGTCCACATGATTATGCTACTGTAATCATGTTTTATAGCTTTTGTTTCAATAAAGTGCCAAGTAGAACCTTTGGGAAGACTTGGGTGAAGTTTATGTGATCTTGCTGTAGAAAACAGAAACTTTTGCGATCACGAGAATAGCTGCCATTTTTTACTGGAGAGTGATTTTAGGTTGATTCTTTTTGCAGATGATTAATAGACGAATTACTCAGGTCCATCAAGTTATTTCATAATTTTTTGGGTTCCATAAGTATACGTTTGATACAGATTACTACAGACTGTTCTGTTTTTGACAGATTCTGTTTTCATTGTGTTGTTTGCTTATTTTGATGCATCTATGAGTAGTATCGGAGGGTAAACCATAGATAAGTTGTAATACAGTAGGTTTTACACCCATATGAATTTAGAATGAGTTCATTACAGTACCTAAGTGGTGGTTTTTTTTTCTTATACTAACGGAGCTTACGAGTTTTGTTTTGAGTTTTGTGTTGTTGAAGTTTTCAAGTTTTGGGTAAAGATTCGATGGACTATGGAATAAGGAGTGGAAAGAGCCTAAGCTTGGGGATGCCCAAGGCACCCCAAGGTAATAGTCAAGGACAACCAAGAGCCCAATCTTGGGGATGCCCCGGATGGCATCCCCTCTTTCGTCTTCGTTCATCGGTAACTTTACTTGGAGCTATATTTTTATTCACCACATGATATGTGTTTTGCTTGGAGCGTCATTTTATTTTGTTAGTGTTTGCTTGCTGTTAGTTAGAATAATGTTTTGAACCTTTAGTTTCAATAAAAATGTCAAGGATAGCCTTTGCCATGCTTATTTTGCTAGTATACATGTTGCTGTTCGCAAACAGAAAGTTTACCGCTGTTGCAAACAATTCCTAGAAAAGTCAGAGCATGGTATAACGTTGAATCTTGTTGCATATTAAGATCTGATAAATTTATTACAGTGGTAATTTTAGTTCATAATTTTTGGAGTCAGGGAAGTATTGATACTCTTGCATTCTTTACAGACTGTACTGTTTTGACAGATTGCTGTTATGTTTGCATTGTTTGCATATGTTTGCTTGTTTAATGATACTATTTGAGGATAGGAGTATTAAATATGCAGAGGCATTTAGTATGCAATGTTGAATAATAATTTTAGTGATTTTTTACAGTAGAAAGTTATAAGGTTTTGCATTGGTTTATACTAACTTATCTCACGAGTTCTTGTTGAGTTTGGTGTGAATGAAGCTTTTGATAAAAAGAGAAACTGTGATATGAGAGGAATTAAGGAGACATAAAAGCTCAAGCTTGGGGATGACCAAGGCACCCCAAGATAATATTTCAAGAAGTCTCAAGCATCTAAGCTTGGGGATGCCCCGGTAGGCATCCCACCTTTCTTCTTCGACAATCATCGGTTAGTATCGGTTGAGCCTAAGTTTTTGCTTCTTCACATGAGTTATGCTATCCTTGCGTTGTCATTTTATTTTGCTTTGCTTGTTGTTTGAATAAGATACCAAGATCTGAAATCCTTTAATGAGAGAGAGTCTTTGCATAGTTGCACAATTATTCGACTACTCATTGATCTTCACTTATATCTGCTGGAGTAGTTTGTCGTTTGCTCTAGTACTTCACTTATATCTTTTAGAGCACCGCGGTGGTTTTATTTTGTAGAAATAAATGAACTCTCATGCTTCACTTATATTATTTTGAGAGTCTTAAACAGCATGGTAATTTGAATGAAAACTATCATTGAAAGTGAATTGGATGCCATGATCAATTTGATACTTGATAATTGTTTTGAGATATGGAGGTAGTGATATTAGAGTCATGCTAGTTGAGGTGATTATGAAAAATACTTGTGTTAAGGGTTATGATTCCCGTAGCATGCACGTATGGTGAACTGCTTTGTGATGAAGCTGGAGCACAATTTTATTTATTGATTGTCTTCCTTATGAGTGGCGGTCGGGGACGAGCGATGCTCTTTTCCTACCAATCTATCCCCCTAGGAGCATGCGCGTAGTGCTTTGGTTTTTGATGACTTCTAAATTTTTGCAATAAGTGCATGAGTTCTTTTGATTAATGTTGAGTCCATGGATTATACACACCTCACCCTTCCATTATTGCTAGCCTCTCTTGTGCCGCGCAACTCTCGCCGGTACCATACACCCACCATATACCTTCCTCAAAACAGCCACCATACCTACCTATTATGGCATTTCCATAGCCATTCCGAGATATATTGCCATGCAACTTTCCACCATTCCGTTCATATGACACACATTACTTTTTGTCATATTGCTTTTTGCATGATCATGTAGTTGACATCGTATTTGTGGCAAGGCCACCTTCATAATTTTCATACATGTCACTCTTGATTCATTGCATATCCTGGTACACCGCCGGAGGCATTCATATAGAGTCATATCTTGTTCTAGCTTTGAGTTGTAAATCCATAAAAGTGTGATGATCTTCATTATTAGAGCATTGTCCTAGTGAGGAAAGGATGATGAAGACTACGATTCCCCCACAAGTCGGGATGAGACTTCGTACTTTATAAAAATAAAAGAGGCCAAAGAAGCCCACCAAAAAGAAAGAAAAAAGGAGAAAAGAAAAAGAAAAAAAAGAAAGAAAGAAAGAAAAAAGAAGAAGAAAATGAGAGAAAAAGAGAGAAGGGACAATTGCTACTATCTATTTTTCCACACTTGTGCTTCAAAGTAGCACCATGATCTACATGATAGAGAGTCTCATATGTTGTCACTTTCATATACTAGTGGGAATTTTTCATTATAGAACTTGGCTTGTATATTCCAATGATGGGCTTCCTCAAAGTTCCCTAGGTCTTCGTGAGCAAGCAAGTTGGATGCACACCCACTTAGTTTCTTTTGTTGAGCTTTCATATATTTATAGCTCTAGTGCATCCGTTGCATGGCAATCCCTACTCACTCACATTGATATCTATTAATGGGCATCTCCATAGCCCGTTGATACGCCTAGTTGATGTGAGACTATCTTCTCATTTTCGTCTTCTCCACAACCACCATTCTACTCCACATATAGTGCTATGTCCATGGCTCGCGCTCATGTATTGCGTGAAAGTTGAAAGAGTTTGAGATTATTAAAGTATGAAACAATTGCTTGGCTCATCATCGGGGTTGTGCATGATTAAATACTTTGTGTGATGAAGATAGAGCAATAGCCAGACTATATGATTTTGTAGGGATAACTTTCTTTGGCCATGTTATTTTGAGAAGACATGATTACTTTGATTAGTATGCTTGAAGTGTTACTATTTCTTTTATCAATATGAACTTTTATTTTGAATCATTTGGATCTGAACATTCATGCCACAATAAAGAGAAATTACATTGAGAATCATGCTAGGTAGGATTCCACATCAAAAATTCTGTTTTTATCATTTACCTACTCGAGGACGAGCAGGAATTAAGCTTGGGGATGCTTGATACGTCTCCAAAGTATCTATAATTTTTGATTGTTCCATGCTATTATATTTTCTGTTTTGAATGATTATGGGCTTTATTATACACTTTTATATTACTTTTGTGACTAATCTATTAACCGGAGGCCCAGCCCATATTGCTGTTTTATTGCATGTTTCAGTATTTCGAAGAAAAGGAATATCAAACGGAGTCCAAACGGAATGAAACCTTCGGCATCGTGATTTTTTGGAAGAATATCATCCCGGAGACGTGGAGTTCAAGTCAGAAGATACTCGAGGACTCCACGAGATAGGAGGGCACGCCCCCCCTATAGGGCGCGCCCCCCTGTCTCGTGGGCCCCTCGAGCACCTCCCGACCGACTTCTTTCGCCTATATATGCCTACGTACCCTAAAACCATCGAATATCAAGATAGATCGGGAGTTCCACCGTCGCAAGCCTCTGTAGCCACAAAAAACCTCTCGGGAGCCCGTTCCGGGGGATCCTTCACCGGTGGCCATCTTCATCATCCCGGCGCTCTCCATGACGAGGAGGGAGTAGTTCACCCTCGGGGCTGAGGGTATGTACCAGTAGCTATGTGTTTGATCTCTCTCTCTCTTGTGTTCTCTCTCGTGTTCCCTCTATGGCACGATCTTGATGTATCCCGAGCTTTGCTATTGTAGTTGGATCTTATGATGTTTCTCCCCCTCTACTCTTGTGATGAATTGAGTTTCCCCTTTGAAGTTATCTTATCGGATTGAGTCTTTTATGAGAACACTTGATGTATGTCTTGCCGTGTTTATCTGTGGTGACAATGGGATATCATGTGCCACTTGATGTATGTTTTGGTGACCAACTTGCGGGTTCCGCCCATGAACCTATGCCTAGGGGTTAGCACACGTTCTTGACTCTCGGGTAGAAACTTGGGGGCACTCTTTGAAGCACTTTGTGTTGGTTGGATGAATATGAGATTGTGTGATGCATATCGTATAATCATGCCCATGGATACTTGAGGTGACAATGGAGTATCTAGGTGACATTAGGGTTTTGGTTGATTTGTGTCTTAAGGTGTTATTCTAGTACGAACTCTTTTATAGATCGATCCGAAAGAATAACTTTGAGGTGGTTTCGTAACCTACCATAATCTCTACGTTTGTTCTCCGCTATTAGTGGCTTTGGAGTGACTCTTTGTTGCATGTTGAGGGCTTGTTATATGATCTATCTATGTTATTATTGTTGAGAGAACTTGCAATAGTGAAAGTATGAACCCTAGGCCTTGTTTCCTATCATTGCAATACCGTTTACGCTCACGTTTACCACTTGTTACCTTGCTGTTTTATTAAGATTACAAAAACCTATATCTACTATCTATTTTGCACTTGTATCACCATCTCTTCGCTGAACTAGTGCACCTATACAATTTACCATTGTATTGGGTGTGTTGGGGACACAAGAGACTCTTTGTTATTTGGTCGCAGGGTTGTTTGAGAGAGACCATCTTCATCCTACGCCTCCTACGGATTGATAAACCTTAAGTCATCCACTTGAGGGAAATTTTCTACTGTCCTACAAACCTGTGCACTTGCAGGCCCAACAACGTCTACAAGAAGAAGGTTGTGTAGTAGACATCACTCCTACTTATCTTGCAAGGCTCCTTCCTAACATCTTGTACTTGGAAATGCTCAATCTTATCTTCATTGCACCCCCTCTGCAAGGTGACACAAACTAGTTACTCGTCTCCTTGGAAGATAAATATGCATACTTTCCAGTCCGTGAACACAAAAGGATGAGATTATAACAAAACACCACCACATAATGAAACACGCCGCATCTCTTGCACTTGCACACAATGAAATGAGCATTTACTACGTCTGCACTATGTAAAAACTAGGCATACCTTCGAACTGGATCTCCAGGTACTCTTGGAGAGCCTACTGTAGTGTACAACCAAACCTTTATGTCACCTATGACTTAGACAAGGCCCCCCCTACAGCAGCCCTTAGTGTTTAAATCGTTGACAAGCTCTGTTAGAGTGTTAGGTCAAGAACAGCAAGTAATTAAAGCAAACAGTCCTAGTATGGTTGGCTGATGCAAACAAGCAATTGAACAAATGTGTGAGAAAATCTTACATATCAAGAAAAGAAGCAAAGAAGGAGGCTTAAAGACCATCACTTGACTGACCAGATTTAAGGGGCATTTAAACACCATGTGCAACGTATGAACTAACATAAACATTGCATATTCCAGATTCTACAATAGAATGCACATGTATTAGGTTATGCCATGTATGATGATGCCTAAATGTACAGATAGCAGGCAGTAGTGATTCATCATTGCACGCACAATTGAATTGCAGGTTAAGGGCCAGTTCGATTCCACCTTTTTGGGGCATATTGTCAAAATAAGCCATAAAAGATGTAAAGAACTCATTTTTGAGTTATGGGCTTGGGCTTAACTAATTTCGCTTTGGAGGGGGGTGTTTTGGGTAGAACCTCACTAAAGATTGAAGGGAAGGGGAATAGTGAAATGACTCTGTTGTCTGCCTATATTACACTCAAAATGCAACTGCTGACGCCCGTGTCACACCTGACCCTCAAGTAAAAACAAACACGCAAGCATTCATTGCCTGTCCGCTTGCATCTCCTCTCCCCTTTCCCTCTACCTCGATCCCTTGCCTGCAGCACTAGGGTTCCTCCAGCGAGCCGTCGCCACTGGTCCCATCTGGCCTGGTCCTCGATGAAGCTATGTCCAACTAGGCTACATGGCCGGCGGGTAGGGGCAAATCTCCCTGGCTGCTCCTCCCTCTGGCGCCGCCCCTCGTTCTCATTGTCTCCAGCAGCTGCTCCACTGTGGTTCGTCCAACGCACTACTCCGGCAGGCGCTGCACAACTACGGCTGATGCCACACTGCGGCAGAAGGCACCATATTCCCCCTCCCCTCCTCCCAGGCCATGGCCGTGAGGTGCTGTTGAAGGATGAGCTCATCCAACAAGGTGATGATCTCCTCTGATTTTTTGCCAAATTTTCATTCTGATGCATTATACGATGAATTGCTATGAGCTGCTTCTACTGCTGCTATATGATGCATTGCTATGAGCTGCTCCTGCTGCTGCTATATGATGAATTGCTATGAGCTGCTGCTGCTGTATGATGAGTTGCTATGAGCTGCTGCTGCTGCTATATGATGAACTACTATGGGCTGCTACTGCTGCTATATGATGAGTTGCTATAAGCTGCTGCTGCTGCTATATGATGAATTGCTATGAGCTGCTCCTGCTGCTGCTATATGATGAATTGCTATGAGCCGCTCCTGCTGCTGTTATATGATGAATTGCTATGAGCTGCTGCTGGTATATGATGAATTGCAGACTGCTGTTGCTGTATGATGAGTTGCTATGAGCTGCTGCTGCTGCTATATGATGCTTTCAGGCGGTGCTGCTATATGATAATAACCAGCCACTTGGACCATCGAATTTCAAGAAATAATTGTTCTTCATTTAAATGTGGGTCATGCGTTCTTCGTTTAAATTAGGCAATGGGATCTCTATGGAAAAGATTGACCAAAGTAGATTGTGCCAAGTAGATGGTATCTTTGTATTTGCATTTTGAGCAAATAGTGATGGTCTGTTTTCCCATCATATTAATTACTGCACTGGGTTCAATTTGTGATGTTTGCAAGTCAAATTAGTTTACATATGGGTAGCAAAATGAAAAAAAATACAATGCAATCTAGACTTTCCAATGATCATACCAAAAATAAGCTGAAAACGCAATGAAAAGAACTGGTTGGCTTATTACATGGAGCTTATATTCACAGGTGCTTATTTTCTTAGGATAACTCGTAATAATTGTCCCTAAGAAACTTGGCTAATAGAACTGGCATACAAATAACATGTCATGATGCTTGCAATGGAGGAGTGACGTACCATAGCACACTGTATAAGCTCACCGCTGCCTCTCCTTTTTTTGCACTGTTCCATGAAATTGCCACATACATCTTGTACTTTTTCATTGTGTAACCCTATCTGCAAGTTGACACGGTTAATTTCAGACATCTCTACATGATACTACATTGCATATCCCTTGCGCATATTTAAACCACCAATTAACGATTGTGTGCGTACCATAAACTAGCCATGACTCTGTATGCTGAACTAGCAGGCACTCTAAGGGAGCCTAATGTAGTGCACTGGAATTCCTACATGCCACCTATGATTTTGTGTAATGTACTGCCCCTGTTCCTAAATATATGTCTTTGTAGAGATTCCAGTATGGACCACATACAGATGTATATAGATGCATTTTCGAGTGTAGATTCACTCATTTGCTCCGTATGTAGCCTATAGTGGAATCTCTAGAAAGACTTATATTTAGGAACGGAGGTATGAGGTAGTATCATGTATGACATCTACATATCTAATTTAGCAGCCAGTAGTAGAAATCATTGTCTGCACAAAGGGATTACTGGTCAAAAATCTTAGCAAAGCACGCTGGCAGGCACAGAACAATACAAGAGAGAGAGATGCGCTTACAAGATCATAGCAATGCCCCAGTCCAGGATCTTGGTTGGCCAAGCTGTTAGATCCAAAAGAAACATCATCCTTGTAGTTTTTGCCAGCTGAATAACAGGTAACAACGACCGGTTAGTATATTTGAAGTACATCGAGCAGGTGATGCTGGACGGGTTTAAAGGTGACAAGTACCTAGGCCGTGGCGGGTGCTTGGCATCTCTCCAGACGGTGGGAATCAGGTTAGAAGCGTCAAGGGTGATGACGTTGCGCTGGCTGTCGGGGTCTTGTAAGGAGATCTAGAACCGTCCAGTAGGGTGTTTGTGGAGCGGCTCCGGTAGGGTGGACTATGGTGTGGGCGAAGCAGATCTGTGGCCGTGGACGACGGCGTAGGTGAAGCTGCTCCGGTGGTTGGGTTAAGGATGGTGTCGACGACGGAATCTGCGGCCGTGGACAGGGCGTCAGAAGCTGCTCCGGTGGTTGGGTTAAGGATGGTGTCGATGATGCAGATCTGTGGCCGTGGACGGGGTGTCAGAAGCTGCTCCGCTGGTTGGGTTAAGGGTGGTGTCGATGATGCAGATCTGCGGCCGTGAACGTGGCGTCAGGAGCTACTCCGGTAGGTTGGATGAGGGTGCGAGGAAGCGGATCTGAGGCCATGGACTTATGAGTTGGCAAAGCGGTCCCGGTAGGGTTGAGAATGGTATAGGCGAAGCTACTCTGGTAGGGTTGACGATGGTGTCGGCGAAGCGGCTCCGGTAGGGTTGAGGAAGGTGTCGGCAAAGCGGATCCGGTAGGGTTGAGGAAGGTGTCGGCGAAGAGGATCAGAGGCCGTCGACGGGGGCGTCGGTGGGGCAGCTCCGAGGGGTGTGGACGAAGCGTCTCCGGCGGGGAGTACGAATGAGCCGCTGCAGATGCGCGGCGGTTGACGAGTGTACCGGCGAACTAGATCATGTGCCGTGGACAAGGCCGACACTGAATGGGCTGTGGTACAGTGCTGGATGAGCAGTCTACTTGTTTCTAGGGGAGGTGGGAGGGGTAGATGCGGCCGCAGAAGCAGATCCAGTGAGGTGGACGCCGCTGGCAGTGAATGGGCTATGGTACGCCGGTGGATGAGCAGTCTAGGATTTCGAGAGGGGAGGGAGAAATGGCGATGAAGTACGGAGGGCGTGATGTAAGATGCTCTGGTGCTGTGGAGTTAGTCGTGTTTGCGGGAGGGGGAGAGGAACTGGGGGTGCCGTGTAGTGGGGGGAACCGGAAGTTACCAAAGCAGACCCGACCTATCATGTAGATGAGGGCGGTATTGTAACTGTTGGTCTCCGTGCACCAAGGACAAAAGGGGGATTTCGCATGCTAAAGACTAAGGTGGCGGAAATTTTAGAAGGAGGCGGGAGATTTTGCCGCCCGTGGGATCGTTTGTATCCGGTTTCAACTAATTTTGGACCGTGCTAGCGGGAAGGTCATGCTAGACTGTGTACACGGGGCACGCGTTAGCAGTTAATAACTGGTGTGAAGTCCACACCATAAAAAAAGACAATAACTCGGGATGATGCGCCGCTAACTTGGACGTTTTCACAGGGGCACAGCCAATCGTACGGGTGTAGTGGCGCGTTCACAAAAAAAAGGATCAAACGCTCAGCGTATGTATTTCTCGTGTAAATAGATAATTTAGTGCCATTGGTTATTTACTTTAAACATAATGCATTGACTGTGTTAGTGTAGAGGCGCACAAAAATAAATGGATATTGTAGTCAACTTCTTAAAAGTGTTACCTCATATTATTACATAGCCTCCATTTCATAAATTGCGTACCCGTTGAATTCATATATGAATATTACATAAATTACTTCAAAATAGAAACTTAAATCATCCAAGACTAATGAATTGGAATGCAAGAGTAACAATGGTGCATGTACATGATAGCTACATTGGTTGTTTGAAGAAACATCACTGTAACTTTGGCATGCACAACTGAAAAGGTTTATTTAAATAGAAAAAATGTGATATGTGAGTGTTCAATCTTTATAGCATTGAATCGATATTGTACCTTTGGCCACGATACGAAGTAGATATTGACTTATGTTCAAGCGATGCAAGTCCACGATCGCTAGATAGTGATGCGTGAATGAATTGTGCAATCTTTCTCACACGCATACATATCTCATTTCCCTGTGGGCATCGGAATCACACACGCGCACTTCATGTATTTCTCTCCCTCCGTCAGGGTTAAATTCGTCTTTCTACCCCGTCCTACAAGTCTCTCACACAGAAACACACACGCTCTCTATGTCTAACACGCCCACCCCTTTAATTCCGCCCACCCACAACCACTAATGTCTCAAAGTATAATAATGTCTCTCACACATATGCTATCTACCTATCCCTTAATATAGCTAGATATGTGTCACACAAACTCCTTCTCCCTACTAGCAAGATGCCCATGCGTTGCACGGAACATCAAGATGCATTTGTATGAGAAGTTTATCTTGTGGGACAAAAGGATGAACGACGGAATGCCTTATTTGCAAATGCAGAGAGGGGTGTGGGTATCTTCTTGCAAAATTGCCATAATTTCCTTCCTATCCGTCAGATATAAATCGGGTGGCCTATATTGCAGGATGGCAGGAACACCATCATCACCAACTCTGTTTTTTTTATAAGAGTAGAGATATGTGAGTGTCACTGCCCCCCCCCCCCGACACCCACACACCCACACTTCCCAACACCGAAGGAGTAGGGTGACACCTCGATCTTGATACCAACCTATCGATTGGCTTCTCTCTCAAACATACACATACACACACACTACCCGACACCGAAGGAGTAGGGTGGCACATCGATCTTGATAATAATCTATCTACTCCTCTTTCAAACACACACACACACACACTCGCTAGTTGTGCCTCTGTGCCTACCGCGCACACTCTCGATATGTCTTTCTCTCTCCCCCCCAACAATGACAGCAGAAGGGTGACAACTCAATCTGATCATAATCTGTCAATTGGTTTCTCTCTCAAACATTGTGTCTCGGTGCCTCGCTCGGTAGCCCCCTCGATATGTAGACTTCTCGCGCGGACAGCTGTAGTGACGATGACGCTGAACCCAGTGTGCCTTGTTTTTACCGGCCTCATGTGATAGTTTTCACCCTATTTTCTGTTAATTAACAAGGCAACCTTTTCTTTGTTACTACTAGTGAATCTGAAATCATTCAGGGCAGACATAAAATATATCAGTTCAACCCAATTATCGCAGCAACTATTTTAAAAGAATTTCGCTAGCTGCCAGTGCGTTGCACGAAACATCAAGATGCATTTGTATGAGTAGTTTATCTTGTGAGAAAAAAGGCTGAATGAGGGAAGGCCTTATTTGCGAACGTGGAGAGACGTGTGGGTATATTTTTGCAAAATTGTGATAGTTTCTTTTCTATCCATTAGATATAAATCCGAAGGCCTATATTGCAGGATGACACACACACCATCATCACCAACTCTGTTTTCTACTCCCTCCGTCCGAAAATACTTGTCATCAAAATGGATAAAAAGATATGTATCTAAAACTAAAATACGTCTAGATACATTTCCTTTTATCCATTTTGATGACAAGTATTTCCGGACGGAGGGAGTATTTGTCTTTTTAGAGATTTCAACAAGTGACTATGACCGGACCTTACCAACATACTCAAAAAAGTAGTCCATAATTTTGATGTTACCCTCTATTCTTGGGGTGCAGTGCCATCTGGATACCTCATAAATAAATCAAGGACAAATCTGACCCCTTCTTGAAAAGACATACGGAGCAAAATGAGTGAATCTACACTCTAAAATATGTCTACATACACATCCATATGTGGTAGTCCATTTGAAATATGAAAAAGACAAATATTTAGGAACGAATGGAGTATATATAAGAGTAGACATGGAGATATATCTCCAGCATGGGCTACAACAAAAATGAGCTGGGCTGGTTAGCGCCGGATGCTCGCAACGCGATGACATGAGTTCAAATTCTGTCTTTTAACTTTAGATTTTTATATTATATATTACTCTACTTATTTAATATATACTTCTTTCGCTACTGTACTGACAGTGGAACCCACAGAGTACTTAGAATACAAGATTAAGGATGGACTTGTTTCTTTTTAACTTTCTGTACGAAGCTGTAGCCACCCTGCAAGTCACGTGTACACTGTGTTGGGGAACGTTGCAGAAAATAAATTTTTTCCTACGGTTTCACCAAGATCCATCTATGAGTTCATCTAAGAAATAAGTGAAAGGGGAGATGCATCTACATACCACTTTGTAGATCGCGAGCGGAAGCGTTCAAAAGAACGGGGTTGAAGTAGTCGTTCTCGTCGTGATCCTATCACCGGAGATCCTAGCGCTGAACGGACAGCACCTCCGCGTTCAACACACGTATGGTCAGCGTGACGTCTCCTCCGTCTTGATCCAGCAAGGGGAAAGGAGAGGTTGATGATGATCCAGCAGCACGACGGCGTCGTGGTGGATGTAGCAGAACTCCGGCAGGGCTTCGTCAAGCTGCTGCGGGAGGAGGACGAGGTGTAGCAGGAGGAGGGAGGCGCCAAGACTTGGGTGCGGCTGTCCTCCCCCCTGCCCTCCTTTATATAGGCCCCCAGGGGGGCGCCGGCCCTGGGAGATCAATCTCCCAAGGGGGGCGGCGGCCAAGGGGGGTGGAGTGCCCCCCAAGGCAAGTGGTACGCCCCCTCCCACCTAGGGTTTCCAACCCTAGGCGCAGGGGGGCCAAGGGGGGCGCACTAGGGGCTGGTTCCCCTCCCACTTCAGCCCATGGGGCCCTCCGGGATAGGTGGCCCCACCCGGTGGACCCCCGGGACCCTTCCGGTGGTCCCGGTACAATACCGGGTGACCCCGAAACTTTCCCGATGGCCGAAACAGCACTTCCTATATAGTTTTCTTTACCTCCGGACCATTCCAGAACTCCTTGTGACGTCCGGGATCTCATCCGGGACTCCGAACAACATTCGGTTTGCTGCATACTCATATTCTTACAACCCTAGCGTCACCGAACCTTAAGTGTGTAGACCCTACGGGTTCAGGAGACATGCAGACATGACCGAGACGGCTCTCCGGTCAATAACCAACAGTGGGATCTGGATACCCATGTTGGCTCCCACATACTCCTCGATGATCTCATCGGATGAACCACGATGTCTAGGGTTCAAGCAACCCCGTATACTATTCCCTTTGTCAGACGGCATGTTACTTGCCCGAGACTCGATCGTCGGTATCCCAATACCTCGTTCAGTCTCATTACCGGCAAGTCACTTTACTCGTACCGTAATGCATAATCCCGTGACCAGACACTTGGTCACTTTGAGCTCATTATGATGATGCACTACCGAGTGGGCCCAGTGATACATCTCCGTCATACGGAGTGACAAATCCCAGTCTCGATCCGTGTCAACCCAACAGACACTTTCGGAGATACCTGTAGTGCACCTTTATAGTCACCCAGTTACGTTGTGACATTTGGTACACCCAAAGCACTCCTACGGTGTCCGGGAGTTACGCGATCTCATGGTCTAAGGAAGATATACTTGCCATTTGAAAAGCTCTAGCAAAACGAACTACACGATCTTGTGCTATGCTTAGGAATGGGTCTTGTCCATCACATCATTCTCCTAATGATGTGATCCCGTTGTCAACGACATCTAATTTCCATAGTCAGGAAACCATGACTATCTGTTGACCAACGAGCTAGTCAACTAGAGGCTTACTAGGGACGTATTGTGGTCTATGTATTCACACGTGTATTATGATTTCCGGATAATACAATTATAGCATGAATAAAAGACAATTATCATGAACAAGGAAATATAATAATAATACTTTTATTATTGCCTCTAGGGCATATTTCCAACAGTCTCCCACTTGCACTAGAGTCAATAATCTAGTTACATTGTGATGGATCGAACACCCATAGAGTTCTGGTGTTGATCATGTTTTGCTCGTGAGAGAGGTTTAGTCAACGGATCTGCGACATTCAGATCCGTATGTACTTTGCAAATATCTATGTCTCCATCTTGAACATTTTCACGGATGGAGTTGAAGCAACGCTTGATGTGCCTGGTCATCTTGTGAAACCTGGGCTCCTTGGCAAGGGCAATAGCTCTAGTGTTGTCACAGAAGAGTTTATCGGCCCCGACGCATTGGGTATGACTCCTAGGTCGGTGATGAACTCCTTCACCCAAATTGCTTCATGCGCTGCCTCCGAGGCTGCCATGTACTCCGCTTCACATGTAGATCCCGCCACGACGCTCTGCTTGCAGCTGCACCAGCTTACTGCTCCACCATTCAACATATACACGTATCCGGTTTGTGACTTAGAGTCATCCAGATCTGTGTCGAAGCTAGCGTCGACGTAACCCTTTACGACGAGCTCTTCGTCATCTCCATAAACGAGAAACACGTCCTTTGTCCTTTTCAGGTACTTCAGGATATTCTTGACCGCTGTCCAGTGTTCCTTGCCGGGATTACTCTGGTACCTACCTACCAAACTTACGGCAAGGTTTACATCAGGTCTGGTACACAGCATGGCATACATAATAGATCCTATGGCTGAGGCATAGGGGATGATGCTCATCTCTTCTTTATCTTTTGCCGTGGTCGGGCATTGAGCCGAGCTCAATCTCACACCTTGCAGTATAGGCAAGAACCCTTTCTTGGACTTATCCATTTTGAACTTCTTCAAAATCTTATCAAGGTATGTGCTTTGTGAAAGACCTATGAGGCATCTCGATCTATCCTTATAGATCTTGATGCCTAATATGTAAGCAGCTTCTCCAAGGTCCTTCATTGAAAAACACTTATTCAAGTAGGCCTTAATGCTGTCCAAGAATTCTATATCATTTCCCATAAAAAGTATGTCATCTACATATAATATGAGAAATGCTACAGAGCTCCCACTCACTTTCTTGTAAACGCAGGCTTCTCCATAAGTCTGCATAAACCCAAACGCTTTGATCATCTCATCAAAGCGAATGTTCCAACTCCGAGATGCTTGCACCAGCCCATAAATGGATCACTGGAGCTTGCACACTTTGTTAGCATTCTTAGGATCGACAAAACCTTCCAGTTGCATCATATACGGTTCTTCCTTAAGATGCCCGTTAAGGAATGCCATTTTGACGTCCATCTGCCATATCTCATAATCATAGTATGCGGCAATTGCTAACATGATTTGGACGGACATAAGCTTCGCTACTGGAGAGAAAGTCTCATCGTAGTCAATCCCTTGAACTTGCCGATAACCCTTAGCGACAAGTCGAGCTTTATAGATGGTCACATTACCATCCGCGTCCGTCTTCTTCTTAAAGATCCATTTGTTTTCTATCGCTCGCCGATCATCGGGCAAGTCAGTCAAAGTCCATACTTTGTTTTCATACATGGATTCTATCTCGGATTGCATGGCTTCAAGCCATTTGTTGGAATCTGGGCCCGCCATCGCTTCTTCATAGTTCGAAGGTTCACTGTTGTCTAACAACATGATTTCCAGGACAGGGTTGTCATACCACTCTGGTGTGGAACGTGTCCTTGTGGACCTACAAAGTTCAGTAGCAACTTGATCAGAAGTACCTTGATCATCATCATTAACTTCCTCTCCAGTCGGTGTAGGCACCACAGGAACATTTTCCTGAGCTGCACTACTTTCCGGTTCAAGAGGTAGTACTTCATCGAGTTCTACTTTCCTCCCACTTACTCCTTTCGAGAGAAACTCTTTTTCCAGAAAGGATCCGTTCTTGGCAACAAAGATCTTGCCCTCGGATCTTAAGTAGAAGGTATACCCAATGGTTTCCTTAGGGTATCCTATGAAGACGCATTTTTCCGACTTGGGTTCGATCTTTTCAGGTTGAAGTTTCTTGACATAAGCATCGCACCCCCAAACTTTTAGAAACGACAACTTAGGTTTCTTCCCAAACCATAATTCATACGGTGTCATCTCAACGGATTTAGACGGTGCCCTATTTAAAGTGAATGTAGCTGTCTCTAGAGCGTATCCCCGAAATGATAGCGGTAAATCGGTAAGAGACATCATAGATCGCACCATATCCAATAGAGTGCGATTACAACGTTCGGACACACCGTTACGCTGAGGTGTTCCAGGCGGCGTGAGTTGTGAAACGATTCCATATTTTCTTAAGTGTGTACCAAATTCGTGACTTAAATATTCTCCTCCACGATCCGATCGTAAGAATTTTATCTTTCGGTCACGTTGATTCTCTACTTCATTTTGAAATTCCTTGAAATTTCCAAAGGTCTCAGACTTGTGTTTCATCAAGTAGACATACCCATATCTACTCAAGTCATTAGTGAGAGTGAGAACATAACAATATCCTCCGCGAGCCTCCACGCTCATTGGACCGCACACATCGGTATGTATGATTTCCAACAAGTTGGTTGCTCGCTCCATTGTTCCGGAGAACGGAGTCTTGGTCATTTTGCCCATGAGGCATGGTTCGCATGTGTCAAATGATTCATAATCGAGAGACTTTAAAAGTCCATCAGCATGGAGCTTCTTCATGCGCTTGACACCAATGTGACCAAGGCGGCAGTGCCACATGTATGTGGGACTATCGTTATCAACTTTACATCTTTTGGTATTCACGCTAAGAATATGTGTAACATTACGTTCGAGATTCATTAAGAATAAACCATTGACCATCGGGGCATGACCATAAAACATATCTCTCATATAAATAGAACAACCATTATTCTCGGATTTAAATGAGTAGCCATCTCGTATCAAACGAGATCCAGATACAATGTTCATGCTCAAACTTGGCACTAAATAACAATTATTGAGGTTTATAACTAATCCCGTAGGTAAATGTAGAGGTAGCGTGCCGACGGCGATCACATCGACCTTGGAACCATTCCCGACGCGCATCGTCACCTCGTCCTTCGCCAGTCTCCGCTTATTCCGCAGCTCCTGCTGTGAGTTACAAATGTGAGCAACGGCACCGGTATCAAATACCCAGGAGTTACTACGAGTACTGGTAAGGTACACATCAATTACATGTATATCAAATATACCTTTAGTGTTGCCGGCCTTCTTGTCCGCTAAGTATTTGGGGCAGTTCCGCTTCCAGTGACCCTTCCCCTTGCAATAAAAGCACTCAGTCTCAGGCTTGGGTCCATTCTTTGACTTCTTCCCGGCAACTGGCTTACTGGGCGCGGCAACATCTTTGCCGTCCTTCTTGAAGTTCTTCTTACCCTTGCCCTTCTTGAACTTAGTGGTCTTATTGACCATCAACACTTGATGTTCTTTCTTGATTTCAACCTCTGCTGACTTCAGCATTGAAAATACTTCAGGAATGGTCTTCACCATCCCCTGCATATTGTAGTTCAACACAAAGCTCTTGTAGCTCGGTGGGAGCGACTGAAGGATTCTGTCAATGACCGCCTCGTCTGGGAGGTTGATCTCCAGCTGGGACAGGCGGTTGTGCAACCCAGACATTTTGAATATGTGCTCACTGACAGAACTGTTTTCCTCCATCTTACAACTATAGAACTTGTCAGAGACTTCATATCTCTCAACCCGGGCATGAGCTTGGAAAACCATTTTCAGCTCCTCGAACATCTCATATGCTCCGTGCTTCTCAAAACACTTTTGGAGCCCCGGTTCTAGGCTGTAAAGCATGCCGCACTGAATAAGGGACTAATCATCAGCACGTGATTGCCAAGTGTTCATAACGTCTTGGTTCTCTGGGATGGGTGCTTCACCTAGCGGTGCATCTAGGACATAATCTTTCTTGGCTGCTATGAGGATGATCCTCAGGTTCCGGACCCAGTCCGAATAGTTGCTGGCATCATCTTTCAGCTTGGTTTTCTCTAGGAACGCGTTGAAGTTCATGTTGACATGAGCGTTGGCCATTTGATCTACAAGACATATTTTGCAAAAGTTTTTAGACTAAGTTCATGATAATTAAGTTCATCTAATCAAATTATTTAATGAACTCCCACTCAGATTAGACATCCCTCTAGTCATCTAAGTGTTACATGATCCGAGTCGACTAGGCCGTGTCCGATCATCACGTGAGACGGACTAGTCATCATCGGTGAACATCTCCATGTTGATCGTATCTTCCATACGACTCATGTTCGACCTTTCGGTCTCTGTGTTCCGAGGCCATGTCTGTACATGCTAGGCTCGTCAAGTTAACCCTAAGTGTTCTGCATGTGTAAATCTGTCTTACACCCGTTGTATGTGAACGTAAGGATCTATCACACCCGATCATCACGTGGTGCTTTGAAACGACGAACTTTAGCAACGGTGCACAGTTAGGGGGAACACTTTCTTGAAATTATTATAAGAGATCATCTTATTTACTACCGCCGTTCTAAGTAAACAAGATGCATAAACATAATAAACATCACATGCAATTATATAAAGTAGTGACATGATATGGCCAATATCATATAGCTCCTTCGATCTCCATCTTCGGGGCTCCATGATCATCTTCGTCACCGGCATGACACCATGATCCCCATCATCATGATCTCCATCATTGTGTCTTCATGAAGTTGTCACGCCAACGACTACTTCTACTTCTATGGCTAACACGTTTAGCAATAAAGTAAAGTAATTTACATGGCGTTCTTCAATGACACGCAGGTCATACAAAATAAAGACAACTCCTATGGCTCCTGCCGGTTGTCATACTCATCGACATGCAAGTCGTGATTCCTATTACAAGAACATGATCTCATACATCACAATATATCATTCATCATTCATCACAACTTCTGGCCATATCACATCACATGACAATTGCTGCAAAAACAAGTTAGACGTACTCTAATTGTTGTTGTATCTTTTACGTGGCTGCAATTGGGTTCTAGCAAGAACGTTTTCTTACCTACAAATAACCACAACGTGATTTTGTCAACTTCTATTTACCCTTCATAAGGACCCTTTTCATCTAATCCGCTCCAACTAAAGTAGGAGAGACATACACCCGCTAGCCACCTTATGCAACTAGTGCATGTCAGTCGGTGGAACCTGTCTCACATAAGCGTACATGTAAGGTCGGTCTGGGCCGCTTCATTCCACAATACCGCTGAAGCAAGAAAAGACTAGTAGCGGCAAGCAAGTTGACAAGATCTACGCCCGCAACGAAATTGTGTTCTACTCGTGCAATAGAGAACTACGCATAGACCTAGCTCATGATGCCACTGTTGGGGAACGTTGCAGAAAATAAAATTTTTCCTACGGTTTCACCAAGATCCATCTATGAGTTCATCTAAGCAATGAGTGAAAGGGGAGATGAATCTACATACCACTTTGTAGATTGCGAGCGGAAGTGTTCAAAAGAACGGGGTTGAAGTAGTCGTTCTCGTCGTGATCCTATCACCGGAGATCCTAGCACCGAACGGACGACAGCTCCGCGTTCAACACAAGTACGGTCAGCGTGACGTCTCCTCCGTCTTGATCCAGCAAGGGGAAAGGAGAGGTTGATGATGATCCAGCAGCACGACGGCGTGGTGGTGGATGCAGCAGAACTCCGGCAGGGCTTCGCCAAGCTGATGCGGGAGGAGGACGAGGTGTAGCAGGGGAGGGAGGCGCCAAGACTTGGGTGTGGCTGCCCTCCCCCCTGCCCTCCTTTATATAGGCCCCCAGGGGGGGCGCCGGCCCCCAGGGGGGGCACCGGCCCTGGGAGATCAATCTCCCAAGGGGGGCGGCGGCCAAGGGGGGTGGAGTGCCCCCCAAGGCAAGTGGTGCGCCCCCCCACCTAGGGTTTCCAACCCTAGGCGCAGGGGGGGCCCAAGGGGGGGCGCACCAGCCCACTAGGGGCTGGTTCCCCTCCCACTTCAGCCCATGGGGCCCTCCGGGATAGGTGGCCCCACCCGGTGGACCCCCGGGACCCTTCCGGTGGTCCCGGTACAATACCGGGTGATCCCGAAACTTTCCCGATGGCCGAAACAACACTTCCTATATAGTTTTCTTTACCTCCGGACCATTTCGGAACTCCTCGTGACGTCCGGGATCTCATCCAGGACTCCGAACAACATTCAGTTTGCTGCATACTCATATTCATACAACCCTAGCGTCACCGAACCTTAAGTGTGTAGACCCTACGGGTTTGGGAGACATGCAGACATGAACGAGACGGCTCTCCGGTCAATAACCAACAGTGGGATCTGGATACCCATGTTGGCTCCCACATACTCCTCGATGATCTCATTGGATGAACCATGATGTCGAGGGTTCAAGCAACCCCGTATACTATTCCCTTTGTCAGACGGTATGTTACTTGCCCAAGACTCGATCGTCGGTATCCCAATACCTCGTTCAGTCTCGTTACCGGCAAGTCACTTTACTCGTACCATAATGCATGATCCCGTGACCAGACACTTGGTCACTTTGAGCTCATTATTATGATGCACTACCGAGTGGGCCCAGTGATACCTCTCCGTCATACGGAGTGACAAATCCCAGTCTCGATCCGTGTCAACCCAACAGACACTTTCGGAGATACCTGTAGTGCACCTTTATAGTCACCCAGTTACGTTGTGATGTTTGGTACACCCAAAGCACTCCTACGGTATCCAGGAGTTACACGATCTCATGGTCTAAGGAAGAGATACTTGACATTTGAAAAGCTCTAGCAAAACGAACTACACGATCTTGTGCTATGCTTAGGAATGGGTCTTGTCCATCACATCATTCTCCTAATGATGTGATCCCGTTGTCAATGACATCTAATGTCCATAGTCAGGAAACCATGACTATTTGTTGACCAACGAGCTAGTCAACTAGAGGCTTACTAGGGACGTATTGTGGTCTATGTATTCACACGTGTATTACGATTTCCGGATAATACAATTATAGCATGAATAAAAGACAATTATCATGAACAAGGAAATATAATAATAATACTTTTATTATTGCCTCTAGGGCATATTTCCAACACACTGTACATGCAATTAACTTTTTATAGAGGGACAATCATACAGGAAATTAACTCAAATGGATTGGATGACACTCTATTATTTCCAGCATAAAGAGCATCTCCAATGGCAGCCGGCAAATTTCCTCCTGCTTCCTTCCGCGGAGGACGACATCAAACGCCAGCGGCATACATTTTTACAACTCTAACCAACCAGATGAAATTCATGCAAACATGGACTGATTTCATATAAGCATGAAGGATTTCGTATAAAAAGCCGGATCTTCATATAAACATCATGGATTTCATTACATTTACATGAACTAAGAGGTGCCAATCCGGCTCTCTTGTATAATTAATACTGCCTCCGTCCGGAAATACTTGTCCTAGAAATGGATGTATCTAGACTTATTTTAGTTCAAATGGCCGCCCGCGGATCCCTTTGTCTTCCTCGTGTCCGTCAGACACTTGCGGGGTCGACGAAGGTCCTCGGAAGATACGAAGCAGCAAAGAAACCACCTGAATCCGCGGTCGTCGCCTCGGCGGTGGCCTTCATGGGTCCCAAGTGGCGGCGGCCTCCCGTGTTCTACTTCTCCTCGATGATGGCGGTGAACACAGAGAAGTTGGCCACCGACTCGTCACTCTCCACACACCCGGCTTCTGTCTCTGCCTGCATGGCGCTGCTGCAGGCACGGGAGGCGCGCTCACAGACACGGGAGACGCAGCCACCGCAGACACTGGTGGCGTGGTACGACGCGGCAGCGATGGCGCCCGTACCGGTGTGCTCGCCACTGTGCCGGCGTGGAGCAACTCGCCACTCCTCATCGAGCTGAACTGGAGCGGCGAGTTGCTGAACCACGCGCCTGCTTGGGGTGGCAACTGGCTCCGTCGGGCCGAGCGAGGTTGGTGAAGCGCCGAGCGGCCTCGCCCGTATCCGGAGGGCTCCGCGGACCACCCAGCCGGGTAATATGCCGGAGAACGGCTCATCGGAAGCCATCGGACGAGTGGAGAAAATGGTGAAGAAGGACATGGGGGAGCGGTGGAGGGGTGCGATTCTTGCCCGCTGTCTATCTGGCCTCGTGTAAATAGAGGGCGGATGGTAGGAGCTTCGCCGGCGTCTTGCCTCGTTTAAACTAAGGGCAGACGGGAGGAGCTCGGACGGTGTTGCGTTTAATTCCGGCCCGCTCATGAACGGATGTGTGGCCGGAGTAGGATTCTCGTTTTTCATGCGGGTTTAACGGAGGGTTTTAATGGAGGTGCTGGGCGTGCAGCGGGCGATGCAGTACTATTCGATTTGACAGCAATAATGAGCCGTCAAATCACAAAGGCCCTCGCCTCTCGTGAAACCGACCGAGCTAGACTGCCCCGCCCTCTAGCCTTTTAAAAAATGTATACTTTTGTACATCAGTAGTATCGATAGATTGCGCCATGGAGCAAAACTTGAAATTAAAAAAAAGGTGGTACATATAGAGAGCGCTCGTCGCCAAATTATGCATATAGTACTATTAAAAAGGCTAGTCACAATAATGGTGTCCAGCACAACCCACCCCTCAAATAAAACTAAGCATCCTGGAATTCTTTGACAAAACTAAGCACCCTGAAAATCTATGACAACTAAACTGCTGGCTATATGATGTTGGCCACATATATTGTACGTATATAATGTGAAGAAACGAGTGGTAGTATTATACCAACTAAAAGATGAAATGTAAAAAATACTAGTATGTACGTACTGAAGAGTTAAAGTAACAAGAAGAAACATAACATAGTTCTGCTGGGGCCTCAGCACAACACACCCCTCAAATTAAATTAAGCACACCTGAAATTAAACTTTGCAACTATTCCGGAGACACTGCATTAGGCTGGCCATAGTGGGGGTAACATAAGTAGTTTCATGCACTTGGGACTCGCAAACATGCTTATGTGGTAGGCAATTAAAGAAGAGAGAGATGGTTATAGTAACATAGGTAGATACTGTAACATAATAAATGTGATGCTACTATGTGTCATGCATGGCAATAAATGAGACCACCTATAATACTAATATATGATAGTATGCACTATAGAGGTAGTAATATAGACTAGTAACATATGCATGTTACTAGTCTAAGTTTCTCCCCACTATGACTAGCCTTAGAACCACCATGAGCAACGACACTGCCACCTTACTCGGAGTCCTCGTCCACGTCCTCGACTTCGTCCTTGTCCCTCTTCCTCTTGGCCGATACTTCTTTGCTTGAACTGCACACTTGGCTCTTGCTCTTCATCCAACCCTTGTAGATATTGAAACAAAGGTAGCCATCCATTGCAGCGTAGTGGATGTGGTCTATATCTAGTACATTCCGCTGCCATGCATAACGATGAAACGTGTATGGAGGTTTCTCCAGTTTACCGTACGAAGAATGAACCATGGCTCCTGCCAGAGTCAGCATTGAAGGCTGACGAGAGGACACCAGCCGATTCTTCTGGAGGTCGAAGGTGTTGCCTACAACGAGGCCTATCGGACCCAGGACTTCTTTGTCGTTACCAAAGTCTACAGTAACGAATTTGACTAGGTTGCTCTCGAGGAAGTCCTTAAAATCCAGGCATTCAATGTCAGCATGGCATATGTGGTAGACCAAGCATAAGTCATGCACGCAAACCTGGATCATGGTGGGCTGTGGTGTACTCAACATCTAGCCCAGCGACTGTGGTGTACTCAACATCTAGCCCAGCGACCCGCTCATCATCTGAGTCTTCGAACATGCGTCTGAAGCGAGAAAGGCATCCTTTTGCCGTCGCGGAAGAACGAGTGTAGATGACATCGAACTCATCGCCGGTGATGGTTCTAACCTTGTACTCACCGCCGATCGTGGAGATTTGGGACGCCATGGATTTGGGAGGAGGGTTAGGATTAGTGGAACTGTCGTAATGTGAATGGACGGGATGACTAGGAGCGAAATGCCATAGTATTGAAGGACGTGCAGGGACGAGTAGGAGCGAACTGCCAGCGTGCGAACGGCAGGGTAGTGGCTTTCCATTCTCCCATGATACAGGCTTCCGAGAGCCCTTGGATCTGAGATCGAACGGTTGCATGGCGTGATTCTAGACCTATGGGTGAATATCCTATCCTGGAGGGTTATTCTGCAAATTTTTAGCAACTTAGCATGCGAACGTTTGATCTTAGATCCAAGGGCTGCCCGCAGCCCGTATCATGGTCACGCCTACCATGACCGTCGCTTCGCTCGCGCGGTTGCACCCTTGGAGATTTAACACGGTGCATTAGGCTATCTGATGTTGGCATGTCATACATAGTCATCACTTAGTCACTCATACTACAACAAGGTTAGCTATAAGGTTGGCTACAAGTGTATTTTTTACTTCTCTCTATCTCTTTCTTCATACTCCCTCCGTCCCATAATATAAGAACGTTTTTGACACTAGGACACAGGGAGTACTAGTATTTATTGCATTTGCCAAGGAGTGACCTCTTCCAATGAAATGGTGTTGCTAAGTTTGCTTCATTTAATTAGCTATAGTCTCAAAATTGTCTTTTCACCTAGGTACACGCGCTTAGCACCGTTTCTTCCTTGGGTCACCAAACTAGTCTCTTTCCTCTTGATTAACTTGCCACATCAGACTTTATGCCTATGTGGCAAGCTTAGCACATGTAGGAGCAAGTAAGGCTGCTTGTAATGTGAGTAGTATCATGCATGCCAACTATGCAATCTTGATGAGGTGACGTCGAATTAAATGAAGAAAAGAGAGACTTTAGTATCATAATATGATACTGTAGTATCATATTAAATGATGTGCTACTATGTGTCATGCATGACAATAAATAAACTATCCTACGATACCAACACATGATACTATGCATTACGGATGTAGTATCATACAAAAGTATCATATGCATGATACTAGTATATGATACTCCCCATTACGACCAACCTAAGTACAATAGTGCGCTTTACATGGCATTTTTGCATATGTGGAGGAAAGAGAGGCAAGGAAAAAGTGGAGAAGTGGGCTCTCATGCAAGAGCCAGCCTCTACTACATGGTGGAGCATTGGGAGAGGCACCTGTATGGAGGTGGTCAGGAATCAGGAGACTCACGCCAGTTGTAGCGCCGCAGTTAAAATGATAATGGCAAGTCAAATCACGGGGCCCCACCTGTCCAGCAGTAACTCGATGTCAAATCACATAGCCTTACGTTTGCAGCAGCCTACTGCCTCGTCTTCTCGCATCTTTGTCGAACCGACTAGGCGGAACTGGCCCGCCTCCTACCGCGCAGGAAAAGCCCGCGCAGTATACTCCCTCCGTCTAGGTGACCAAGGTGGAGAGGAAAACGAGAGAACTTAATGTTTAGGGAATATTTGCTAAGGCTGGTTGTAATGGTACTAGCCTTAGCAATTTTGATGAGGTGTCATAGAATTAAATGAAGAAAGAGAGAGAGTTGAGTACTATGTGTCATACATGACAATAAATAAAGTACTACATGATACTAATATATGATACATGGCGCAGGAGTACTAAGTATTATTAATACAGTTTTGATAGAACTCATCTACATGAGATATAATTTGGTCTCATTCATCTTTTATAGCCATTAGATGTGATGCTATAAGATGCGTGTGTGCTGACGTGGGTTGTATTTGTTCTTGTGCAACAAACTGACCACTGCATGTCATGTTTGATAGTCTCAAGTCATTAAAAAGCATAGAAGCCCCACATCTCTTATTGGTTGATTCCTCTATTTATGTCAAAAATAAGAAACAACATGAGAGTTAATGCACCACACCTATGTGTTTACTATTTGGTTTTCGTAAGATGACCTAATACTCACCTAGATGGAGGGAGTATTCGATTTGACAGCGGGCGGTGTAGTTCCCGATACAGCTTTAATGCAGACGAGGGAGGGAGTAGCGGTTCCCGATATGTTGAACGGCCAATGCATGCTCCTTCAATTAATGCATGAGGGAAATAATGGGCGGAGGTCCGGGAAAAGAGGCTGCACGATGTGAATGCAACGCAGTTTGCCCTCATTGCCCTCATATAAAGGCGCCCCTCCATTCCAATGCATCTACCACATCGTACGCACCTAAGCATTTGCCTAGGCACCTACACTAAGCGCAAAAGAGCTCACTCCAGACCCATGGCGGTGATGCGCGTGAGCGGCCAGCGGCTGCGCCAGATGGTCCACGACGCCGGCCTGCGGCATGGCGCCGACGATCCTCTCCAGACGGTGTTGGAGACCGGCTAGTGGATGGCCGCCGTCGACGCCAACTACGACTCTGAGTTGGACCAGATGATCGTTGCCACTAGCAACAAGTTCACCGTCCTCAAGAAGCTCGCAGATGACATCGCCGTACTCCTCCAGCCCGCATGCCCGGGATCCTCATTGCTTGCCACCCTAATCGGCCTCCATGGTCGGAACCTCTTTCAAGCACTAGTGGCCCTACGACTTCTCGCCGACGCCACAAAGAATGTCCACCTAGAGGTCGCGCTCGCCGTGAGGCGCCTTGTCCTGCAAGAATTCGTCGACCTACACATCCACGTGTACGAGCAAATTGTGTACATAGGTATCTACAAGGCCAGTGAGGACGCTACAACGTTGGCCTTCCTCAACCGGCTGGAAGCCTTGGATGCCTTTGCTGAGAAGCACCTCGACCTCACCACAAAAGCCGCCGCTCCTTAGCCACCGGTCGGTGGCCCAGCGCACTAAGTTGAGGAGGAGTAGGTCGTACGTTCATGGATCCATCTTTCTTCTTGCCTTCTGTAACCACCACTGCGATTGCATCATTGTTGCCTTAATTCTTATTGTGTTGTTGCATTCTCGTTCCAGTCAATACCGACATGTGCCATCCCTTTGCTTAATTATATGCATCACTGTAACTAGTACTCCATCCGTCAATTTATAAGTTGTGCTTACCTTTTCCATCAACTTCGTGCAACGCACGGGCATCTTGCTAGAAACACTAGAATATGTCTATATAATCCGTATGTGATAGTCCATTTGAAATCTCAAAAAAGAAAAATATTTAGGTACGGAGGGAGTAATATATTAGGAGTATATCAAAACAATAGTGATTTCTTTCAAATTTGTGAACAAATACTACTATTCTACTACTTCGGATCCGTCGCAACGCACTGGCACATTGCTAGTAAAAGGAAAAGGCATGCCGCGTTCGCGTCGCACCCCCACACGCCCGGGAATTGGGAATACTCCACGGCCCGTCCGGCACGACACATAGCTTAGGGAAGGCGTGTTGCCTGGCATTTTCACTTTCATGTGGGACCGCTGTTGAGCAAATCGACTCCCCGCCCGCCGCCGGGTTGGAAAACAGAAACGAGGGGAAGATCTAGCTGTAGCACGGAAGCCAAGAAATTTGGTGTCAGATGGGGCTCGTTGATAGAGTAGGAGCATTCCATACTAGTACTACTCCTACTAGTACCAAGTTTGTACTCCTAACTATATTACTAGTACTACCACTATACAACTAGTAGGTACGTGCACGACACAACATCGTAGGAACAAAAAACGGGAAGATCTTGTTTTGGGTGATTTATCTTTTTTTCAATCAACGTAGTATGAATAATATGATATGGGGGGCACCCATGAAGCTTATGTGGCTTGGTTGCATGGCTACGAAAGGTTAGAGAAAAATAAATAGATATTGTGTTTAGAGTGCACTCCACTAAATAGATATACTTTGGATCCATTGCAACGAACCGGCACATCTATGTCTATACCCCCTATATAGTGTGTGAAAAACTTTGAAAGTTGGTCATTGGATGAAGCCAATCCGACGGTACAAAGATGGCAAATCTGAGCACTACTGGCCGTTGGATATCATCCACCAGATTCTGCCACATGTATAATCTAGAAGACTCCATGGTTGAACTTAGGGGTTGTTTGGATTGTGACTATCTTTGCCATATATTGCCACATGATTTTTACCACACTTGCCTTAGTTGAGTTGCTCAAATTGGTAGCCACACTTTGGCTTGCCTAAGAGAATCTTGCCACACTTTTTATGTCTATGACATGTGGGGCTCACTGCTCATAAAAAATCCTTGCCTTAGGTGTGGCTAGAACCAAACACCTACCTAACTTGGTCAAACTTGCCTAAGGTTAGGTGTGGCAAAGTGTGGCAAGGTGTGGCTAGGAACCAAACAGCCCCTTAATTCATGACTAACTTTGCCACAACTAAGCTTAGGCAAAGTTATTAGTTCTTCAAAATGAGAGCCACAAGTTGGCAAGCCTAAGGGAATCTTGCCACATTTTTTGTGTGTATGTCATGTGGGGCCTTAGTGTGGCTTGCCTAAGGTGTGGCTTGAACCAAACACTCACCTAAGTTAATCAAACTTGCCTAACCTTACATTCCACCAGATTTTGCCACATGTTAGAATCCAGAAAACTCCACATGTAGAAGCATAATGCACAAACCACCAGAAACTCATGCGTGCAATGCACGTGTACCTTACTAGTACTAGTTGGTAGTAGTAAGAAAAAAATTCCAGTTTTGGCACGAGCTCGTACCGCGGGAGCACCACAAGGCCTGCCGCAGGAGTTACATTTCCCTCTCGGGGCCCATGGGACTGAACTTCAGTGGCTTAGTGCCCGGCCTATGAGTCAATGACATGCGGACCTTAAATGCGGCTAGCCCACATGTCATTCTCATGGTGGTGGCGTGGTTCACGACTCACTCGTTCGATATGAACCGGCCGGTGGTGGCGTGGCCGTGGCGAGGGTGCCACAGCTGGGTGTCAGGGCGTTACGAGGCGTAGATGGCCACACCGGCGGGTACTACATGTAGTACATAAGTACTCCAGCTGGGGGTCTCTCCAGCGCGGCGTGGCCGTAGTTGCAAGTTGACGCCCCTTGAGATGCCGATGTTGAGGGGCACTCGGATTTCCTCCGATGAGCAGGTAAGATGAGTTTGATCACGTTGTAAATGCATTCTAAAGACTACTTCCGTGTTCATTTCCAAATTCTCCCCCTGCCCACTGTTTCAAAGGTTAGGCTCGGTGCGAGTGGAGATTGGCTTGCATATGTATGGGAGGGTACCAACATCAATTTGCACAACATTTACAACGGTGACACCGTTCCCGTAGAACATTTGTCCAGCATTGGGATCAGCCATGCAACGGGCCACTGCATGAATTGGTACGATGGAACCACGGTGAGATTGAATAAGATAGCACGAACCTTGCACATGGCGGTCAAAGGCGGACCATGCTGTCTGCGGCCGATTTGTTGTCGTACGAGTAGGAAGACGCTGTGCTCCTTTCTAACCGCATCTTCGCGGTGACAAACCAGTGGACTTATTTTGTATGGGACACATCCTATGATATACTCCCACTCTCCCAGTTTATTTGTTTTGAATCTTTTCGTTTTATAAGTTTCAAATTCAAATTTAGAGCTCCCCATCATATGTTGAGATTACAATGTCCATTAAATCGTTGCGTGCATGTATAGTAAAGAAACAAATCTTGATTTTGGCACGAGTTCGTGCTGCGGGAGCACCACAAGCCCTGGCGCAGGAGTTACATTTCCCTCTCAGGGCCATCGGGACTACGCTTCAGCGCCTTTGAGTCAATAACATGTGGACCCGATAGGTGACTGGTCCACATGTAATGCTCCCGAAGGCAAAGGGGCAGTGGGGCCAAGAGGGGTGAGCCGCAGGTCGGGGGACGTGTGGTGTCATGGGTTCGAGCGGTGTTGTGGGAATCGCGTGTGGCTGTGGTAGAAACTTGATGCTCGCCGCATTTTAGGTGGACCACATGTCATGCACACAAAGGCAGAGGGGCGGTGCGGCCGAGAGGGGTGAGGCACACGTCGGGGGGCGTGGTGCCGTGGGTTGGAGAGGCGTCGTGGGAATCGCGAGATGAAACGTGATGGTCGCCGTAGTTGAACTTCCATGGACAAGCTGTCATGTCTACGGACACATGCACTGCATACCGATCACTGGAAGGAGTAGCAGAGAAAGCTATATATGCGGATAAATAGTTCCTTATAGTCAAGCGGACCCACGCTACTACTCTATTCCAAAGACATGCACACCATCGAAATAGTCCACCTATATCAATATACACCGAGAGGGAATATTTTTTTTTACAAGAGAGGAAATAGTTCATCCATCCATAATGCCCTCCTGCTGGTGCATCCTTTTCTTCTTCTTCTTCTTCTTCTTCTTCTTCTTCTTCTTCTTCTTCTTCTTCTTCTTCTTCTTCTTCTTCTTCTTCTTCTTCTTCTTCTTCTTCTTCTTCTTCTTCTTCTCATTCTCCGTGGGAGACGGATTCGCAACAAGCTCTTTGGACCTTGCAGCTATCTCGATACTCACACGGGCATCGAGGGCAGCATATTTTATCTGCTTGTACGTGAAGGGATAATTCTCCCATCCAGACGACCTTAATGCCACCGTCTCTTCACCCTTTTGAAGATTTGTACCAAGCACAAATTTTGCTACGTCGAATAGGGATGGTGTCTGCTTATCACAATCTTCTATAGGAATTTTGATTCTGGTTTGTAGGTCAGCGATGCTTTTCAAATCAAGGTTGTACAGCTCCAGCTTCTGTTTGTCCCCTTCGATGGCTGCCCCACAGAAGTATATGTCCTCCCGAGAAAAGAAATCGTGAAGCTCACCTGGTATGGAGAGCGAGTGTATCATGTGGTACACCAAAACATCATCTTCGAGGCACAGCTGAAGGACGGCGGCGCGCTGGATCTTCCCAGGGGCACGCTCCGTGTACTCTGCGTCGAGACCGATGACCCTCGTCTCTACCTTTTCGAGGGAGTTGGATACATTGTTGATCCACTGCCGAACAACCCTTGGGTGGATGGTGACGGTGGCAACTATGCGCATCGATCCTTCGACAAGGACATGTTGGACGCTAAAAACCTGCATCTCGATCTCTTTTGCCATTTGGAACCACTGGAACGAAGGGTTATGGTTTGGAGAATTAGGATTAGATGGCTAGTCTAACTAAAGTAGTAGATGATTATTTAAAGAGGTTAAAACAATGTGAACGCAGTGGGGTTTGGATGCAAATGAAGACGAAGGGGAGGTGAAGAAGCCGAGGAGAATCGGTTCCCGATGGAGAAGTAAATGGGAGAAGTGGCATGCAGGCAGTTGATTAGACGGCTAGGTAGACTAAACGAAAAGGCTATGCGGGTAGACTGATGAGTTGTACATGTTCGTGTACGTGCCCATCCTTCCTGATAGGTGGGACCTATGCAAACAGATAAAAAAATGTGTCGTAGCTTCTTTTTTTTGAGTGTGTGAGTGGGAGACACAACATTATCTGGTTAAGGAATACTCCCTCCGTTTAGGTGAGTATAAGTCACCTTATGAAAATCATGTTTTCCCAAAACCTTTAGGCGTGGAGCATTAACTTCCTGCTCGATCCCCTCCCAACCTCGTTAGCCAGCGTTCTCTTCCTCGGTTGCCACGTTCTACCTTTCCATTTTTCCTCTTCTCAAGTGTGGAACGATCTGCATGCCGTCCTTGATTCACCAGAATGACCACTGCATGCATCGCGGCAGGGCGTTGATTGGCCATGCACGAGAATTTGGTTCTGCTCGCAATATGGACGATACCTAAATGATGAAGTGAACAGGCATGCTAGCACGGGAGACCTATTTCCGCTATACAATACTGGAGTACTCATGTTCCTACTAGTAGTAGTATAGTACAACTATGGTACACTTGATGGTCAAAATACTATTCATTCGGTCCTCACAGTGAAGTGACAACACCCTGCGCCTGACACTAGTCCAGGCGGCGTGTTCGGGTTACCAAAGTCAGCCTCACCCTGTGCACTGTGCAGTCTGTCACCGCCGTTGTACAACACATTGGCGCCTCACCTCGTCTCCCTCTCCGCTCCCATATCACCACTCCATCTCCATCTCCTTCTCCATATCCGTCTCCATCTCACTATGCCCTCGTGTACCGTCGCCTCACTCGCCTCCCCCAGTACCACTATTCCCTCGCTAGCCGCTCCAGCACCGACAGCCTTCTCCCCCGTAAATCAAGCCCCCCAAAACCCCCACCTTCCAAACTCCACCATGGCCGAACGCGAACCGCGCAGCATCCATATGAGCCGCGATTGGAGCAATCTCCCCAGTGACATCCTCGACCTCTGTTGTTCGTGTATGGATATGTTGAGCGCCCTGCGGCTGGCTGCATGCTCGAGGGACATGCACACGGCCATCGTCGAAGCGAGGCCTAAGCTTTTCAAGACACCCTGCTTGCTGCTATCTGGTCTTGCGAGATTGGCTCACCTTGATACGGAGGCGTACATGATGCCCCTCGACTTCAATCCGATCTCCATTAGCCGAAACTTCTTTGCAGGTATGTAGTGGGTCGCCGTACATCATTTCCCTCGACATCGATCCGATCACCATCGCCCGAAACTTCTTGGCAGGTATGTACTGGGTCGGCATGAACTCCCACTGGATGGCTGCCTTCAGAGAAGACGGTAAAAAGTTGGTGCTCGTGAACTTCCAGACCTCCCATGAGATTATCCTTCCTCCGTTGGATTATATAGAGTATTACCATCGCGGTCCAAGTCATCTAGATTACCACGTCAGTTGGACGGACCTTGTTTTGCAGAAGATTGTAATCTGCCAAGTGCCCACACGACATGCGAATTACGCAGACTTCAAGCTAATTGCCTTGTTCGACCGCGGACTCGCCTATCTTTACGCCGGTGCCTTCTTTAGCTGGAGAGAACCCAGCTCGTAGTGGATCATCGTCAAAGCTGATACACACTTCTGTGATGCTATTGAACACAATGGCATCATCTACGCGATCGACAAAGCAGATGGCACCACGTATTGCTGGGACGGCGCGTGTAAGTTGTTTCCGTCTCATGTTAATGATGACGCCATGACACTGTTTGAACTTTTTGTGATGATTGGCATATCCCTGTTTGAGCAGAATTTGAGTAGAACTATGGCAATGTATTAGAGACGCCGTAAATCAGCTATATTTGGAATGAGTTAATTCATGCGATTGTGACCATGTCATTACAGCCAATTTGTACCCTGAATAATCAAACGGTTAGCAATATATGGATATTATCCTTATTTTACAGTAATCTATATACTACTACTAAATATGAGTGTGTATCAATGGCCATGTTAGTTTCCTCATTTTCATGATGTAGAAACATGCACCACACTGTTGGTTTCATCTAACCATACATTAGGCAAGTAAATGTGCATATGGAGAACTCTATATTTGGAAGTAGTGAAATCCTGCAATGCTTACCATGTGTACATACCTATATTCGCCCTTCAGCAATCAATGGCTAGAATAATATCCTCACAATTTTTTTGCCCATAGAACACGAGTATATAACAATGCATGGTCTGTTAGTTACCTTGAAGAATTTGTTTGTGAGGACAGAACATGATTACATGACATGCATGACATGGTAGTTTCCTGTGAAGAATTGATTCCGAGATAACATGAGTATAACCATGCATGGCACTTCTATATTTTCAAACCCAGTATACATTTCCATGTATTTTCCTCCAGTTCCAACAGGGACATATCAATGCTATTTCTTGCATTATCCTACTCATACTCTGAACAATGCTGATCTTACATTAACAATGCCTGTCCTTTTTGATATGATGCAGTGTCCCTACAGTTACTACCCTTTGTAATCACACCACCTTTGCCAAAAACAGGGAAGCACAACTGGTTCCTCGCTCGATCAGACGACGGCAAAAGACTGATGATCATTCGGACACATGAGCCGGAAAAGTTATATTGCAAAAAACACCACTGTATACAAGCACCGTGTAATACGTGAGTATCCGGACAGTGGCTGTTACGTCTATGAGCAGGATACCAGCTTGTTGGGGCCTTTAGGATTTTTTAGTTGGAGGCGGGTAAACAGCCTTGGTTCACACTCTCTGTTTCTCGGACTCAATTATCCGATTAACCAGGAGATCACCGTTGGCAAGGACCTTGATGGCAGAGAGGCTCTGTTTGCTATGGAAAACTGTGTCTACACGGCGAGCCCTAGGAGTTCGGGAGCAAACTCCCCTGATTGTCAATGATACAGCCTGCAGCCAAAAGAAGGTGAGAATGACAAAGGCATCCGGATTAACTTTGATCCTTGGATGTCTCAATTACGACAGGCAGTGATGTGGTTCAAGCCTTCAGGTTGATAGGTAATTGGGCTGTTGCATCGAAAGGGTGGAGTACTGGTGTCTCCGGATCACTGGTCGCTGAAGCGGGGCTGCAAATTATGATGGTGTTGGATCATCTCTTCGAATGACTTTGTTGTCTTTGCTGCTGGTTCTGGATGGGTAGTTCTTTCTTTTGTTATGCATATTCCTTGTCATTTGGTCATCCTCGTCTATGTCACTCTTACTATGTAATAGTTGCTTCTGTTTAGAATGTCATTCTCGTCTGGATCACGAGAGTCTGAGCGCTGCAGATGGGTGCGTTTTGGTGGTGTAGCAAGACTTCTTATGAACTATCATGTCTTGCTGTTTATGTCAGTAGTAGTCACTAGTCAGTGTTTGAATGTTGTATATATCGTTGTTTCGAACTGTTTATTGTCTCGAACTACTGGTGGGCTAAATGAGGGCATCACCATTCTCCAGTGTTCAGAGTATATCTCCTTTTTTCAAGTTATATAATTTGAGCTCAGTGTCTTTTCGATGATGTACACTTGTTTGGGCCAGTGAGGTGTCGTTGAATATGGGCCGAGTAGTAACGCAATGCCAAACAGGTCAATTATGACTCTCAGGCCGGGCTCTCAAAAGATCCTGAAAAAAAGGCCGGGCTCTCCAAAAAAGAAAGAATAAGGACTCTTAGGCCGACATGTGGGCGCCACCGGTGTTTTCGTGCGCTTGCGCGCCGAGAGCATATTGGCGCGTGCTCGAAATTCATACTACCTTTTCATCCCCAGTCTCCCGCCCCTCCCCACCTCTGGAATCTCGATTCCTACTCCAGTTCCCCCAAATCCCCCTCCTGTACTCCCTGTACTCAAGCGCACTATCATGTCGCCGGTCAACGCGGATCTCCGAGCCGGAGATCCTGAGGTCCGTCCTGCCTTCGGTCGCTGCGTGCTGTCGCTCAACAGTGGCATGGCGGCGCTTGACGACCAGTTTGCCGGCAAAGTGCTGATGGTAACCATCAACGGCGACCGGCCTCCCGTCTCGCCGGACGACCTTGTCAAAGCTCTTGGCATTGCGCACGGCATCCAAATAAGTGACTTGCTCGTCGAAGTCTGTCCGCCACCGGCTGATTTCTTCGTCAGGTTCCGGACAACTTTCGACTGCAGTCGTGTGTTCGAATCTTCCCGGCGTTTGTTCTGCGATGGCGCGCTGGTGAGCTTTGATCGGTGGCACCCAGGATGGGGCTCGGTGCCCTCTGAGCTTGAGTTTTTAACAAAGCTTACCTTCCACGGCATGCCTCGACGTGCTTGGAACAGCGAGTCCATGAACGAGCTTATCAACGACCTTGGAGGTGAGCTCGTAAGTATGTTTGTTCCTCCAGACAGCTGGGCTCTGACGGTTATGGCATGGATGAAGAAGCCGTCCACCATACCGAAGGTGATTGGTGTTGAGATACCGGTGGAGGAACCGGGGTTGTACTATTCTTCGCCACCAAGGCCGCCGCGGACCACGTTAGGGATGTACCTGTATCGAGTGTTCGTGCATGTCGAAGAAGTGGTCAATCCATCAATCGAAGTCCTGCCGCCGCCGCTGGTGCCAGGGTCCGTCGACGACGTCCATTACAGGAGTCAACGTCAGACTTTCCCCGTGTTGCTCGGAACGATGGATGGCACAGGGCCTACTCCATCGCGCGGCGGAGGCCACTGCTTCTTTGGGAGAAGAGGCAGGGCTGGCTGCCTGGATGTGCTCTAATTTGAGGTAACAACTGAATCTTGTCAGATACTAGTTAAATCCGAGCTATGGGTGTGAAGCACTGATATGCCAGTACATTTGATTGTGACCTGTTCTAATTTTGTACCTGAACTTTTTTTAGAAAGGGTTGTACGTCAACTTAATGTGCTAGCAGAACTTATTGTGTTGTCTGTCTGTTTTCTTTGCACAACATTCAAGATATTTCCCCGTCATTGATAAAGACGATGAACCGTTATGTACGACTTCGTTGGTTTCAACATAGCCCTTCCCGTAGCGATCCACTGCTTCCATCCTGATTGTGCCGCCTGCGTGAAATTTTTGTATGCAAGTTCAGTGTGCTATGATGTTCTATATGATTGTGTCAACTATATAAGTTTTTACTGAGCATCAGCAATGCATATGGCTGAAAGATGTATTTACGAGCATCGACCGATGGGTCTCTCTCTCTCTCTCTCTCTCTCTCTCACACACACACACACACACACACACGCACACACAAGTGGGACCCGTTGAATTATTTATTTGCTCGTGACAGCTTTTAATTAGGTTCCACTGTAATCTAACTTTTTTCTTAAGTTATTAATTGAGCTCAGTGACTTCAAAAAGTTGTACAGAAGCCTTGTTTGGGCCTTTCCGGCGTCGCTGAATGTGGGCTGAGTAACCATGTTAGGTTGTACTGTACTACACAAGCCTTTTTTTCAACATCAGCAATGCAACTGGGCCGACAGTTGTACACAATATCCGGGTCAACTTGTTATTCTCCGCCCCGCTGGGCTGCAAACTTTCCTAGGAGGTATGCATTAGGCTTAACAAGGAAATGGACTTTAAGAAATAATAAATGGGATGTAATTATAATAACTGGGCAGTAACTATGCACCAAACATGTAATTAGTTTAAAAAATATATTATTTTTGGAATTTGAAAATTTTAATTTCATTACTTGTTGCGCGCGCAATATTTCGTTGGATTTTAACGTAATACAACTTTATTTTGAAATTATATTTAACCTGACTAGAAATTTCGGATAAAAATATTTTGGATCCCATCAAAATGTGGGAATTTTTTTTGAATTCTGTTTGAGCGGTTGTTTGAAATTATTAATCGTTGTCCTAGCTAGAAGTTGGGCTATACTTTTAACAAACTGTAAATGGGTTGTAGTAAATTCCATTAGAATTAAAAAATGGGTTGTACATTCTTACAAATCGCAAATGGGCTATATGTTCTCTGCCAAATCCGAGTTGTGGGCCTACTAAGTTGATGCGTACCAAGGGCTTTGTCTTTGCTAAAAAAACCAAGGGCTTTGTCAACTTAGTCAATATAAACGATTCTAGCTGCAGTGATCGTACGATGTCCATCCAATGGCCATAGTGCTTCTTCAACCTCTGGTCTTCTTGCTCCAGCCGCCCAAAGCAGCGCTGGTCGTGCCGCATGCTCCTGCCTCCCGTGGCCGATTGTACTGCCGCGGAGGCCTCACCGCCCCCTACTATTGCCACCGCTGGCCAGGCCCTGCAGCGACGACAGCCTCACACCGCAGCCGAACCAGTGAACCCTCGTACTCCTCTCCGCGCGGGGTTCCACTGCCGCGTCTTCCCCAGCTCCCCGTCGTCCCCTTCCTAGGCCTCGCTGTCGTCCACCACCGTGGTGCTCTCGGCGCGGCGTGGTCAACATGGTCAAGGAACGACTTCCATCGGACATGGACTGTACGTGGAGAGGCTGACAGCTGGGTCCACGGCCGCAGCAAGGAAGTACCTCCTTATTACGCGGAAAATAAAGATTCCTCCACCTGACATCTGGGACCCACCGGACGGGCACTGTATTTCGTGAAAAAAACATTTCCCCCTCACTGCTGGGGCCCACCAGCTACATCTTCGCACGCAAGGAAGTGCATCCAAAAAAAATGATTCGCCCCCCTGACTGCTGGGACCCACCAGCTACATCTTCGCACGCAAGGAAGTGCCTGACAGTCGGGACCCACCTGGTCAAAGCGTACGTAGCATTGTCATTATGGTCGCGAACGTGTACGTACATACTGGTGGATGTAGAGGCGCGCACATGTCGTAGTAAAGGCGCGCATGTGTCATAGTAGAGGCGCACATGTAGCATGTACACGTACGTACAACAGCCAGGTTGCAAGAAAGAAAATACGGCCACGTATGTGTACATACGGGCGGGGTCTCGAACGCCTACTCACGCATACGTACGGCCAGGGCTCGTGTACAAGGCTGGGTCGGAATGGAGAAACACCATCATCGTTGTGTTCATGGGGAGCCAACCGACTGGGTCAGAACGGAATGCGTCGCCGTGTTCATCGGGATGGCTTGGACGGAACAGGCGATGGAAACGAGGCCTGGCGTACCGCAGATCGAAGGAAACGGCCTTGTGTTCGACCGGCCACGTTCGAAACGGGATCCTGTTCATCGGGAGGGGTCTGGCATACCGCAAAACGGAGGAAACAGACCTCCTAATGGTCGAAACGGGGTCCTGTTGATTGGGAGGGTGTGGCGTACCGCAAAACGGACGAATTCGACCTCCTACGGTCGAAACGGGGGTCCTGTTGATCGGGAGGGGTGTGGCGTACCGCCAAATGGATGAAACGGACTTGTGTTGGAGCGCTACGGTCGAAACGGGGGTCCTGTTCTCGGGAGGGTGTGGCGTACAAAAAAACGGGACTCCACGGGATACTATTCATCTCCACTGTCGACCCCCTCCAGCCTCCACGGGCTACTGTTCATCCACCATCGACCTCCTCCAGCCTCCACCTGCGACTGTACATCCACGGGCTCCTGTTCATCCAGCCTCCACCGCGCGCTACTCTACCGGCTACTGTTCAACCACCCCTCTACATGGGCTCCTGTTCAACCACCCCTCCACGGGCTACTGTTCATCCACCCCCTCCACCGTCTACTGTTCATCCAGCCCTCCACGGGGTCCTGTTCATCCAGCCCCAACCGGCTAGATCGATCGGGGTCCTATTCATCCAGAGGCAACGCCACGGGTCCTGTTCATCCACTCCCACTGCTCACTGTTCATCCAAACCCCCCGCAACACTCACTGTTCATCCAGAGAGGCAGCATCGATCGGCTTCAGTTAGCAGCAGTAGCGAAGGAATCGCTCGATCGGGTTCAGTTAGCAGCCATCGATCGATCGCTCGGGTTCAGTAATGCATAGCCTGTAGTGCAATCGCTCGGGTTCAGTTAGATCCCAACACCTCGCTCGGGTTCAGTTAGAGCCAATGCCTCGCACACATGCGCATACGTGTATGAGAGAAACGTGCATCGCTTGGCCCCCGACCACCCACCGTAACCGGGAACTCCCCGAAATTTTCCTCGCCCTCGCTTCTACCACGGTTTTTTCCGTCATGGACGGCCCAAAGAATGTCATGCAACTGTGTCTCCGGCCCGCCCAGGACGAAAAGCCCATTTTCTATCATGATTTTTTGTCATAGAAGTAGGAGCCCACCACATCTATGATGATACTAGGTTTTGTCACAATTATCATCATAGAAGTGTCATATGTATGACAGAAATAAAATTTGTTTGGCCCAAAATGTCATGGATGTGTCTTTTTTTTGTAGTGTAGGGGGAACATTTTCTTGAAATTATTATGAGGGATCATCTTATTTATGCTACCGTCATTCTAAGCAAATAAGATGCAAAAACATGATAAACATCACATGCAATCAAACAGTGACATGATATGGCCAATATCATTTTGCTCCTTTTGATCTCTATCTGCGGGGCGCCATGATCATCATCGTCACCAACATGACACCATGATCTCCATCATCATGATCTCCATCATTGTGTCTCCATGAAGTTGTCTCGCCAACTATTACTTCTACTACTATGGCTAATCGGTTTAGCAATAAAGTAAAGTAATTACATGGCGTTATTCAATGACATGCAGGTCATACAATAAATAAAGACAGCTCCTATGGCTCCTGCCAGTTGTCATACTCATTGACATGCCAGTCGTGATTCCTGTTACAAGAACATGATCAATCTCATACATCACACATATTTCATTCATCATATCCTTTTTGGCCATATCACATCACACGGCATATGCTGCAAAAACAAGTTAGACGTCTTCTAATTGTTGTTGCAAGTTTTTACGTGGCTGCTATAGGTTTGTAGCAAGAACGTTTCTTACCTACGCCAAAAACCACAACGTGATATGCCAGTTGCTATTTACCCTTCATAAGGACCCTTTTCATTGAATCCGATCCGACTAAAGTGGGAGACACAGACACCCGCTAGCCACCTTATGCAACTAGTGCATGTTAGTCGGTGGAACCTGTCTCACGTAAGCGTACGTGTAAGGTCGGTCTGGGCCGCTTCAGCCCATGATGCCACCAAAACAAGATAAGACTAGTAGTGGCAAGTAAATTGACAAAATCGATGCCCACAACAAACTTGTGTTCCACTCGTGCATAGAAACTACGCATAGACCTAGCTCATGATGCCACTGTTGGGGATCGTTGCAGAAATTAAAAAAATTCTACGCATCACCAAGATCAATATATGGAGAACTAGCAACGAGAGAGAGGGGAGTGCATCTTCATACCCTTAAAGATCGCGAGATGGAAGCGTTGCAATAACGCGGATGAAGGAGTCGTACTCGAAGCGATTCAGATCGCGGTGGATTCCGATCTTAGCGCCGAACAACGGCACCTCTGCGTTCAACACACATGCAACCCGGTGACATCTTTTGTGCCTTGATCCAGCAAGGAGGAGGGAGAGGTTGAGGAAGATGGCTCCAACAGCAGCATGACGGCGTGGTGGTGATGGAGTGGCAGTTCTCCGGCAGGGCTTCGCCAAGCTCGCGCGGAGGAGGAGAGGTGTTGGGAAGGGGAGGGGCTGTGTCTTGTATGTGGTGCTGCAGCCCTCCCCTCACCCCTCTATTTATAGGGAGAAGGGGTAAGGGGCCCGGCCCCTCTAGATGAGATCTAGAGGGGGGGCGACGGCCAAGGGGGAGGGGGCTTGCCCCCCAAGCAAGGGGGGCGCCCCCTTAGGGTTCCCCCCCCCCCAAACCTAGGCGCATGGGCCCTAGGGGGTGGCGCCCAGCCCACTTAGGGGATGGTTCCCTTCCACCTACAACCCATAAGGCCCTCTGGGATAGGTGGCCCCTCCCGGTGGACCCCCGGAACCCCTCTGGTGGTCCCGATACAATACAGGTATACCCCCGAATATTTCTGGTGACCGTATGACGACTTCCCATATATAAATATTCACCTCCGGACCATTCCGGAACTCCTCGTGACGTCCGGGATCTCATCCGGGATTCCGAACAACATTCGGTAATCACATACAAATCTTCCTTATAACCCTAGGTCATTGAACCTTAAGTGTGTAGACCCTACGGGTTCGGGAATCATGTAGGCATGACCGAGACAGCTCTCCGGCCAATAACCAACAGCGGGATCTGGATACCCATGTTAGCTCCCACATGTTCCATGATGATCTCATCGGATGAACCACGATGTCGAAGATTCAAGTAATCTCGTATACAATTCCCTTTGTCAATCGGTATGTTACTTGCCCGAGATTCGATCGTCGGTATCCCAATACCTCGTTCAATCTCGTTACCGGCAAGTCACTTTACTCGTTCTGTAATGCATGATCCCGTGACTAACCACTTAGTCATATTAAGCTCATTATGATGATGCATTACCGAGTGGGCCCAGAGATACCTCTCCGTCATACGGAGTGACAAATCCCAGTCTCGATTCGTGCCAACCCAACAGATACTTTCGGAGATACCTGCAGTGCACCTTTATAGTCACCCAGTTACATTGTGATATTTGGTACACCCAAAGCACTCCTATGGTAACCGAGAGTTACACAATCTCATGGTCTAAGGAACTGATACTTGACATTAGAAAAGCTTTAGCAAACGAACTACACGATCTTGTGCTATGCTTAGGATTGGGTCTTATCCATCACATCATTCTCCTAATGATGTGATCCCGTTATCAATGACATCCAATGTCCATAGTCAAGAAACCATGACCATCTGTTGATCAATGAGCTAGTCAACTAGAGGCTCACTAGGTACATGTTGTGGTCTATGTATTCACACATGTATCACGGTTTCCGGTAAATACAATTATAGCATGAATAGTAGACAATTATCATGAACAAGGAAATATAATAATAATCATTTTATTATTGCCTCTAGGGCATATTTCCAACAGGTAGGGCGCGCCTCCCTGCCTCGTGTCCACCTCGAAGCTTCCCTGACTTCAACTCCAAGTCTCCTGTATTGCTTCCATTCCAAAAATAACTCTCCTGAACATTTCATTCTATTTGGACTCCGTTTGATATTCCTTTTCTGTGAAACACTGAAATAGGGAAAAAACAACAATATGGGTTGGTCCTCTGGTTAATAGGTTAGTCCCAAAAATAATATAGAAGCGTATAATAAAGCCCATTAAACATCTAAAACTGATAATATAATAGCATGAATACTTCATAAATTATAGATACGTTGGAGACGTATCAGCATCCGCAAGCTTAATTCCTGCTCGTCCTCGAGTAGGTAAATGATAAAAGAAAGAACTTATGAAGTGTGAAGCTAGAAGGTGCACAAGTTTGATCAATGATTATTTCAGTCACCTTTTCTAGCATCATTATATGTCATTGATAACCCACAAGTGTAGGGGATCGCAACAGCTTTCGAGGGTAGAGTATTCAACCCAGATTTATTGATTCGACACAAGGGGAACCAAAGAATATTCTTAAGTATTAGCAGTTGAGTTGTCAATTCAACCACACCTGGATAACTTAGTATCTGCAGCAAAGTATTTAGTAGCAAAGTAGTATGATAGTAATGGTAATAGTGGCAAAAGTAAAGATAGCAGTATTATAGTGATTGTAACAGTAGCAACGGTAAAGTAAATAAGATAAGCACAATATATGAAAAGCTCGTAGGCATTGGATCGGTGATGGATAATTATGTCGGATGCGATTCCTCATGTAATAGCTATAACATAGGGTGACACAGAACTAGCTCCAGTTCATCAATGTAATGTAGGCATGTATTCCGAATATAGTCATACGTGCTTATGGAAAGAACTTGCATGACATGTTTTGTCCTACCCTCCCGTGGCAGCGGGGTCCTAGTGGAAACTAAGGGATATTAAGGCCTCCTTTTAATAGAGTACCGGACCAAAGCATTAACACATAGTGAATACATGAACTCCTCAAACTACGGTCATCACCAAGAAGTATCCTAATTATTGTCACTTCGGGGTTGTCGGATCATAACACATAATAGTTGACTATATACTTGCAAGATAGGATCAAGAACTCACATATATTCATGAAAACATAATAGGTTCAGATCTGAAATCATGGCACTTGGGCCCTAGTGAAAAGCATTAAGCATAGCAAAGTCATAGCAACATCAATCTCAGAACATAGTGGATACTAGGGATCAAACCCTAACAAAACTAACTCGACTACATGGTAAATCTCATCCAACCCATCACCGTCCAGCAAGCCTATGATGGAATTACTCACACACGGCGGTGAGCATCATGAAATTGGTGATGGAGGATGGTTGATGATGACGACGGCGATGAATCCCCCTCTCCGGAGCCCCGAACGGACTCCAGATCATCCCTCACAAGAGAGATTAGATCTTAGCGGTGGCTCCGTGTCGTAAAACGCAATGAAACTTCTGCTCTGATTTTTCTCCCGCAAAACGGAATATATAGAGTTGGAGTTGAGGTCGGCGGAGCTCCAGGGGGCCCAGGAGATAGGGGCGCACCTCCCACCCTCGTGGACAGGGTGTGGGACCCCTAGCCTTCATCTTTTGCCAGTATTTTTTATATTTTCCCAAACTTATCTTCGTGGATTTTCAGGTCATTCCGAGAAGTTATGTTTTCTGCACAATAAACAACATCATGGCAGTTATGCTAAAAACGATGTCAGTCCAGGTTAGTTTCGTTCAAATCATGCAAGTTAGAGTCCAAAACAAGGGCAAAAGTGTTTGGAAAAGTAGATACGTTGGAGACGTATCGACTCCCCCAAGCTTAAACCTTTGCTTGTCCTCAAGCAATTTAGTTGATAAACTGAAAGTGATAAATAAAAACTTTTAGAAACTCTATCTGCTCTTGTTGTTGTAAATATGTAAAGCCAACATTCAAGTTTCAGCAAGTATTATGAACTAACCATACTCAGAATAACACTTAGGTCTCACAATTACTCATATCAATGGCATAATCAGCTAGCGAGTCATAATAATAAAACTCAGATGACAACACTTTCTCAAAACAATCATAATATGATATAACAAGATGGTATCTCACTAGCCCTTTCTGAGATCGTAAAACATAAATGCAGAGCACCTTTAAAGATCAAGGACTGACTAAACATTGTAATTCATGGTAAAAGGGATCCAGTCAAGTCATACCCAATATGAACCAATAGTAATACATGCAAATAATAGTGTGCTCTCTAGCATGTGCTTTTTAATAAGAAGGTGATGACTCAACATAAAAGTAAATAGACAGGCCCTTCGCAGAGGGAAGCAGGGATTTGTAGAGGTGCCAGAGCTTGATTTTAAAATAGAGATTGAATAACATTTTGAGCAGCATACTTTCACTATCAACGCAGAAACTATGAGATGACTATATCTTCCATACTACATGCATTATAGGCATTTCCCAAAAAGAATGGTAAAAGTTTATACTCCCCCACCACCAACAAGCATCAATCCATGGCTTGCTCGAAACAACGAGTGCCTCCAACTAACAATAGCCCTGGGGGAGTTTTGTTTAATTATATTGATTTGCTTTGATCTTTTTGGATCATGGGACTGGGCATCCCGGTTACCGGCCCTTTCTCGTGAATGAGGAGCGGAGTCCACTCCTCTTGAGAATAACCCACCTAGCATGGAAGATAGAGGCAGCCCTAGTTGAAACATGAGCTGCTCGAGTATACAAAACAGAATTTCATTTGAAGGTTTCGAGTTTGGCACATACAAATTTACTTGCAACGGCAGGTAGATACCATATATAGGAAGGTATGGTGGACTCATATGGAACAACTTTGGGGTTCATGGAGTTTGGATGCACAAGCAGTATTCCTGCTTAGTACAGGTGAAGGCTAGCAAAAGACTGGGAAGTGACCAACTGAGAGAGCGATAACAGTCATGAATATGCATTAAAATTAATTCACACCAAGTACAAGCATGAGTAGGATATAATCCACCATGAACATAAATATCGTGAAGGCTATGTTGATTTGTTTCAACTACATGCGTGAACATGTGCCAAGTCGAGTCACTCAATTTATTCAAAGGAGGATACCATCCCATCATACCACATCATAATCATTTTAATAGCATGTTGGCACGCAATGTAGACCATTATAACTCATAGCTAATCAAGCATGGCACAAGCATCTATAATCTCTAAATGTCATTGCAAATATGTTCACTTCATAACAAACTAAATCAGGAACGATGAACTCATCATATTTACAAAAACAAGAGAGGCCGAGTTCATACCAGCTTCTCTCATCTCATTCAGTCAATCATATATCGTCATTATTGCCTTTCACTTGCGCGACCGAACAATGTGTATAATAATAATAGTGCACGTGCATTGAACTAAGCTGGAATCTGCAAGCATTAAACTCAGGAGAGGAGACAAATTAATATGGGCTCTAAGTTAAATAAACAATCATGCATATGAGAGCCGCTTAACATTTTCAATATGGTCTTCTACTCTCGACCCCCAAAGGAAGGAAAAGAAAATAAAACTATTTACACGAGAAAGCTCCAACAAGTAAAAGAAGAATGAGAAATCTTTTTGGATTTTCTTTTTAATTACTACTACAAGTATGGAAATTAAACTAACTAATTTTTTTGTTTTTCTTAAAGTTTATCAAGCACACAAGAAGAAGGCTAGAAAAAGAAAATTAAACTAGCATGGATAATACAATGAAAGAGTATGAGCACCGACAGCTAGAATATTGTGTGAACATGAATGTAAGGTCGGTGAGAAATACATACTCCCCCAAGCTTAGGCTTTTGGCCTAAGTTGGTCTAATGCCAAGGACCGCTGCTACTCTCTCCGGTGTAATGAAGGGTGGAATCAGGATACCATTGGCTGGCCATCTCCTTCGAATCCCACTGGTAAGATGATGCACGATAAGGGTCCAGTGAAGGTTCCGGCTCAGGCTCTGGCTCTGGAGTGGACGCTTGGCCTCGACGAGCATACACCGCTTCTGGCGTGACAAGATAATTAACTGCAGTCAAATCAAACAACAGAGGCGCAGGCAGAATAATAGTCCCATTGTGTTTCTTATTAAATCTCAAGTTATACAGTAGCATCTTATCATCATTATGAACAATAAACTCATGTGCTACCATGCTCCTGTAATCTAAAATGTAAGGAAGCAAAATTGTCTCCTCTTTCTCATGGTGCCTAATAGGTATCTCAAAATGTTTACCAAGACGTGCAGCATAGATACCTCCAAAGATGGGGCCTTTTGTACGATTCAAGCTTAGCCATTTAGCAATAACGGCACCCATACTAAAACTATTATCACCAAACAAGGCATGGAGAAGAATAATAATATCAGGAACATTGAAGTTTCCACTATTTCCATGACCAATTAAGCATCGACTAGCAAATATGGCGAAGTAGCGTAAAACAGGAAAGTGTATGCTAGAGATTCTCGCATCGGAACCCTTCTTTGGATCCCCTATGGTAATGGTGTTAACAAAACCATCCACATCTTTACGATGTGGTTCATCTAACTTGCCCTCAAAGGGTATTCTACACACACCGCAAAAATTACGTAAAGACATTTCCCTGAATTCATCATATAAATGAAATGATACTGAAGGCGGTGACTTCTTAGGATAATAATAAAAGTTTTGCACGAAAGTATTGGTGAGTAAGAGATACTGATCGATTCGGTCGTGGAGGAAGTTGGTGAGGCCAGCATTTTCAATCAAAGAATAAAAGTCTTCATATATTCCGGCTTCTCTCAAGAAATCATCACAGGACCATTCACACGGCCGTACTTCCACTATGCGAGGAAGATTATACTTGGTTTTTTCCTTCTCTTTAGCTTGTTTATCTTGAGAGCCTTGGCTAGAAGAGCCCCTCAAAAATCTCCTTAACATTTTCTGATTTTTTTTAAACTTTAGTAACTTCAAAATAAAAGTAAATAAAACTAAACAAGATTGGTAGCAACTACTCCTACAAGTGCCTGGAGCCTTTATCATCCATTAGAATTGCTTGGGACCTCATAAATTTAACATGCAAGCTCAAGAACAGGGTCACCTATGCAGCAAAAAGTTGCAACAAATAAAGCACTAGAACAAAAACTAATTGGACCAATGGAGGAGTCACATACCAAGCAACAATCTCCCAAAGCAGTTTTGTGAATGGGGCTTTGAGCAAGGAGATCGAAAATCACAGCAAAATGAGCTAGAACTCGTGCTTGAGCTGGATGGGGATTTTTTTGAGAAGACGATGGAGTGTGTGGGTGCAGGAATAAGTTGAGGGGGTCCACCGTGGGCCCATGAGACATGGGGGTGCGCCTAGGGGTGTGGGTGCACCCTCCACCCTCGTGGCCAGGTGCTTGCCCCTCCTGCAGTGTTTTCAGTGCCTAAAATCCTCAAATATTCTATAAAAAATCATACTAAATTTGCAGGGCATTTGGAGCACTTTTATTTTCGGGATTATTTTCCATTGCATGGATATTCAGAAAACAGACAGATAATACTATTTTTGCTTTATTTGTTTTAAATAACAGAAAGTAAAAAAAGGGTACAGAAGGTTGTGCCTTCTAGTTTCATCCATCTCATGATCATCAAAATGAATCCACTAACAAGGTTGATCAAGTCTTGTTAACAAACTCATTCCGAATAACACGAAACCGGAGAAATTTCGAATAACACTATGTTACCTCAACGGGGATATGAAAATCGCCAATAATAAGAATATCATACTTTTTCTTTGCAGTAGGAAGAGGAAATTCAAAACCTCCAAATATAATTGATGGAAATTTCCCAATAGAATTTATATTGTGAACTTGAGGTTGTTTCCTCGGAAAATGTACCGTGTGCTCATTTCCACTAACATGAAAGGTGACATTGCCTTTGTTGCAATCAATAAAAGCACCTGCAATATTTAAAAAGGGTCTACCAAGGATAATTGACATACTGTCGTCCTCAGGAATATCAAGAATGGCAAAGTATGTTAAGATAGTAACGTTCGCAACAACAACAGGCACATCCTCACAAATGCCGACATGTATAGCAGTTGATTTGTCAGCCATTTGCAAAGATATCTCAGTAGGTGTCAACTTACTTAATTCAAGTCTACGATACAAGGAAAGAGGCATAACACTAACACCGGCTCCTAAATCACATAAGGCAGTTTTAATATAATTTCTTTTTATGGAGCAAGGTATAGTGGGTACTCCAGGATCACCAAGTATACGATGGAATTACTCACGCATGGCGGTGAGCATCATGAAATTGGTGATGGAGGATGGTTGATGATGACGACGGTGATGAATCCCCTTCTCTGGAGCCCCGAACGGACTCTGGATCAGCCCTCCCGAGAGAGATTAGGGCTTGGCGGCGGCTCCGTATTGTAAAACACGATGAAACTTCCTCTCTGATTTTTTTCTCCGTGAAACGGAATATATAGAGTTGGAGTTGAGGTCAGCGGAGCTCCAGGGGGCCCACGAGATAGGGGGGCGCGCCCAGGGGGGAGGGCGCGCCCCCCACCCTCGTGGACAGGGTGTGGTCCCCCTGGCCTTCATCTTTTGCCAGTATTTTTTATATTTTCCAAAACTTATCTCCGTGGATTCTCAGGTCATTCCGAGAAGTTTTGTTTTCTGCACAATAAACAACATTATGGCAGTTCTGCTGAAAACAGCGTCAGTCCGGGTTAGGTTCATTCAAATCATGCAAGTTAGAGTCCAAAACAAGGGCAAAAGTGTTTGGAAAAGTAGATACATTGGAGACGTATCAGTCATAACAGTAGCTCATCTCATAAAACTTTTCATGATCAAGTAACAAGCTATTCACATGTTAAAGCATAGACCATAAACTTCATTCTCACTCATCAAACAATTGTAATTCATCTTATTTTCAGGAAGGGTCTATGTGAGAGCTTTGATTTAGCAAATCCCACATACTCAACTATCATATAGTCTTCCATGATTTCTACCACTCAAAGCATATTTTTAGAACAAATAGCATCCATCAAACACAGAGAAAGATAGGGGCTTAATGTTTCGCCTCCCAACTTACTTATCATATAGATAACTGTCAACAATAATAATTCATGATCAAATATATTTGAATGTCCATATATGCTTAGATCTTTCCCCATCACATGATGCTTGCCAACTAAAGAGTAGGTTGGAATGGGAAGGAATACTACTGACTCTTGCATAAAAGTAAAACATAGGCCCTTCGCAAAGGGAAGCAGGGATTTGCAGAGGTGCCAGAGCTCGATTTTGAAATAGAGATAAATAATTTTGAGAGGTATGCTTTCATTGTCAACATAACAACCAAGAGTTCCCAATATCTTCCATACTACATACATTATAGGCGGTTCCCAAACAGAATGGTAAAGTTTTTACTCCCCCTCCACCAACAATCATCAATCCATGGCTTGCCCGAAACAACGGGTGCCTCCAACTAACATCAATCCTAGGGGAGTTTTTGTTTGCAATTATTTTGATTTGATTTTGATCTTTTGATCATGGGACTGGGCATCCCAGTTACCAGCCATTTTTCTCGTGAATGATGAGCGGAGTCCACTCATCGTGAGAATAACCCACCTAGCATGGAAGATACTGACAGCCCCTAGCCGCTACATGACCGATTCGGGCATACAAAACAGATTATTATTTGAAGGTTTAGAGTTTGGCACATGCAAATTTACTTGGAACGGCAGGTAAATACCGCAAATAGGTAGATATGGTGGACACTCATGGAAGAAACTTGGTTCAAGGGATTTGGATGCACAAGCAATATTCCCGCTTAGTACAGATATTTTGGCTAGCAAAGGATTCTAAATAGCTAGCACCGCATGTTGGAGGATCTATAACAATCTAAGTTCTATACAAATATACCCAAGCATAACTCATTATGTTGTCTTCCTTGTCCAATTTCAACTAATTTGCTCAGGTTTGAAAATAATTAATGGGGCTCACAATCATAGAAGATGTTTAAGATGGTACATTTATATGTGAAATCTCTCTTCCTTCAATATTCTTTCATGAATTGTTCAAGTGCATATATAATTTCAGATTTATGACATTCGAATCATTCAACCATTTACTCATAGGATATAAGTGAAGCACACGAGTAAATAACAAACTACTCTAAAAAGATATAAGTGAAGATCAATGAGTAGTTAAATAATTATGTAGCTATATGAAGACTCTCTCTCATTTAAGAATTTTAGATCTTGGTATTTTATTTAAACAGCAAGCAAATCAAAACAAAATGACATTGCAAGGATAGCACAACTCATGTGAAGAAGCAAAAACTTAGGTCAACCGATACTAACTGATAATTGTTGAAGAAGAAAGGTGGGATGCCTACCGGGGCATCCCTAAGCTTGGATGCTTGAGACTTCTTTAAATATTATCTTGGGGTGCCTTGGTCATCCCCAATCTTGAGATTTTATGTCTTCTTAATTCCTTTTATATCACGGTTTCCCTAAATCTCAAAAACTTCATCCACACAAAACTCAACAAGAACTCGTGAGATAAGTTAGTATAAAACAATGCAAAAACCTTATCATTTTCTACTATAACAAATTACTAAAATTATTATTCAACATTTCATACTAAATTTCTCTGCATATTTAATACTTGTATCCTCAAATAGAATCATTAAACAAGCAAGCATATGCAAACAATGCAAACATAACAGCAATCTGCCAAAACAGTATAGTCTGTAAAGAATGCAAGATTCATCATAATTCCCTAACTCCAAAAATTATAATAAAAATACTATGCTGTATAAGATTTATAAGATCTCAATATGCAAAAATATTCAACATTATATCACTCTCTGTCTTTTCTAGGGAATTTTTGCAACATCGGTAAACTTTCTGTTTTGAAACAGCAACATGTATACTTGCAAAATAAGCATGGTAAAGGATATCCTTGACATTTTTATTGAAAATATAGATGCAAAACATTATTATAAATAACAGCAAGAAAATACTAACAAAATAAAATGACGCTCCAAGCAAAACACAAATCATGTGGTAAATAAAAATATAGCTCCAAGTAAAGTTAGCGATGAACGAAGATGAAAGAGGGGATGCCTTCCGGGGCATCCCCAAGCTTAGGCTCTTGGTTGTCCTTGAATATTACCTTGGGGTGCCTTGGGCATCAAAAAACTTAGGCTCTTACAACTCCATATTCCATAGCCCATCGAATCTTTACCCAAAACTTGAAAACTTCACAACACGAAACTCAAAACAAAACTCGTAAGCTCCGTTAGTATAAGAAAATAAATCACCACTTTAAGGTACTGTAATGAACTTATTATTTATTTATCTTGGTGTTAAACCTATTTATTCCAACTTCTCTATGGTTCATACCCTCCGATACTACTCATAAATTCATCAAAATAAGCAAACAACACATAGAAAACAGAATCTGTCAAAAACAGAACAGTCTGTAGTAATCTGTATCAAACGTATACTTCAGTAACTCCAAAAATTCTGAAATAAATTGGTGGACCTGAGGAATTTGTCTATTAATCATCTGCAAGAAGAATCAACCTAAAATCACTCTCCAGTAAAAAAGTAAGCTAATCTCGTGAGCACAAAAGTTTCTGTTTTTTACAGCAAGATCACAAAGACTTCACCCAAGTCTTCCCAAAGGTTCTACTTGGCAAAAACACTAATTAAAACATAAAACCACATCTAACCAGAGGCTAGATGAATTATTTATTACTAAACAGTAACAAAAATCAAAGAACAAAAATAATAGGGGTTGCCTCCCAACAAGCGCTATCGTTTAAAGCCCCTAGCTAGGCATGATGATTTCAATGATGCTCACATAAAAGATAAGAATTGAAACATAAAGAGAGCATCATGAAGAATATGACTAGCATATTTAAGTCTAACCCACTTCCTATGCATAGGGATTTTGTGAGCAAACAACTTATGGGAACAATAATCAACTAGCATAGGGAGGCAAAACAAGCATAACTTCAAAATTTTCAACACATAGAGAGGAAACTTGATATTATTGCAATTCCTACAAGCATATGTTCCTCCCTCATAATAATTTTCAGTAGCATCAGGAATTAATTTAAAAATATAACCAGCACCTAAAGCATTCTTTTCATGATCTACTTGCAGAAATTTTACTACTCCCAACATAAGCAAAATTCTTCTCATTCGAAATAGTGGGAGTATCATAAGAGACTCGAATACTATAAATTGTTTCCACATTAAAAGAGTAATGTTCAGAAAAAGGGTAATCATAATCATGACAAGTTTTATAAATATAATCATCACTACTTTTTATAGCATAAGTTTCATCACAATAATCATCATAAGTAGCAACTTTGTTCTCATCATAATCAATTGAAACCTCTTCCAAAATAGTAGATTCATCACTAAATAAAGTCATGACCTCTCCAAATCCACTTTCATAAATATTATAAGATTTAGCACCCTCCAAAAGAGTGGTATCATTACTTCCTAAAGTTGACACTCTTCCAAACCCACTTTCATCAATATAACCATCATAAATAGGAGGCATGCTATCATCACAATAAACTTGCACATCAAAACTTGGGAGGTTAAAAATATCATCTTCATTAAACATAGCATCCCCAAGCTTAGGACAAACATTAATTTCAGCAAATATATTCTCAAACATGTCATCCTAATCAAACATAGCTTCCCCAAGCTTGGGCCTTTCCATATCATAAGCATAATCACTCTCATCATTAATAGTATGGATAGCACCATTAGTATAGCAATTATCATCATCACAATGAGTAATAGGAGCAACATCATTTGGGAGGGATACCTTTCTACCTTTGCTTCTTCGTCTTTTCTTTTTCTTCTTCACATCATGTGTGGGTTTATCCCTCTTTTTTGAGCTCCTTATTAATGAGATTGGTTGAATAGAAAGCTCCTCCTCGTTACCTGATTCATCATAAGAAATAATAGGAGGATATTGGGAAGTTTCTTCCCTTTCATTAGTATTCTCTTCATCTTCTATTTGCTTTATTTTCTTTATGTAATTGGCAATTTAAGGATTTTTAATGCAATTCACCGCACAATACATATAAATCTCCTCTAGATCAATATCAAGGAATTTCTTATGGGCAAATTCTGGAAGGTCCTTAATTAAATGTTTCATTTCTTCATAACCCAAAAGCAAACTAAGTTCATTATGATGTGCAAGGGAAATCAAATCATCACAATTCTTGGACACGACTCGAACATGAAACAATTTGCATCGGAGATGTAAATGACCATGCTCATTGCAAAGTTCACAAGTACGACAAAGGAATTTTAAATTTTCAGCACTCACATCTAGCTTTTCCTGCAACCATTTAGTTTCTAAATGTTTATGTCTCTTGCAAAATCTATCTTCCCTATTTGGTGTGTACTTGCAAACCCAATGCACTCCACAAAAATTGACATGCTTATAGGAGACATTTTCATCATAACTAGTGCAATCATCATTAGTACTATGGATATTCAAAGAGTTCATACTAACAACATTGCAATCATGCTCATCATTCAAAGATTTAGTACCAAACATTTTATAGACTTCTTCTTCTAGCACTTGAGCACAATTTTCCTTACCATCATTCTCACGAAAGATATTAAAAAAGATGAAGCATATGAGACAAACTCAATTCCATTTTTTTGTAGTTTTCTTTTATCAACTAAACTAGTGATAAAACAAGTAACAAAAAGATTCGATTGCAAGATCTAAAGATATACCTTCAAGGACTCACCTCCCCGGCAACGGCGCCAGAAAAGAGCTTGATGTCTACTATGCAACCTTCTCCTTGTAGACGTTGTTGGGCCTCCAAGTGCAGAGGTTTGTAGGACAGTAGCAAATTTCCCTCAAGTGGACGACCTAAGGTTATCAATCCGTGGGAGGCGTAGGATGAAGATGGTCTCTCTCAAACAACCCTGCAACCAAATAACAAAGAGTCTCTTGTGTCCCCTACACACCCAATACAATGGTAAATTGTATAGGTGCACTAGTTCGGCGAAAAGATGGTGATACAAGTGCAATATGGATGATAGATATGAGTATTTGTAATCTGAAAATATAAAAACATCAAGGTAACTAATGATAAAAGTGAGCACAAACAGTATTGCAATGCGTTGAAACAAGTCCTAGGGTTCATACTTTCACTAGTGCAAGTTCTCTCAACAATAATAACATAATTAGATCATATAACTATCCCTCAACATGCAACAAAGAGTCACTCCAAAGTTACTAATAGTGGAGAACAAACGAAGAGATTATGGTAGGGTATGAAACCACCTCAAAGTTATCCTTTCTGCTCGATCTATTCAAGAGTCTGTAGTAAAATAACACGAAGCTATTCTTTCCGTTCAATCTATCATAGAGTTAGTACTAGAATAACACCTTAAGACACAAATCAACCAAAACTCTAATGTCACCTAGATACTCCATTGTCGCCTCAAGTATCCGTGGGCATGATTATACGATATGTATCACACAATCTCATATTCATCTATTCAACCAACACAAAGTACTTCAAAGAGTGCCCCAAAGTTACTATCAGAGAGTCAAGACGAAAACGTGTGCCAACCCCTATGCATAAGTTCATTGAACCCGCAAGTTGATCACCAAAACATACATCAAGTAGATCATGTGAATATCCCATTGTCACCATAGATAATCATGGCAAGACATACATCAAGTGTTCTCAAATCCTTAAAGACTCAATCCGATAAGATAACTTCAAAGGGAAAACTCAATCCATTACAAGAGAGTAGAGGGGGAGAAACATCATAAGATCCAACTATAATAGCAAAGCTCACGATACATCAAGATCGTGTCAAATCAAGAACACGAGAGAGAGAGAGAGAGAGAGAGAGAGAGAGATCAAACACATAGCTACTGGTACATACCCTCAGCCCCGAGGGTGAACTACTCCCTCCTCGTCATGGAGAGCGCCGGGATGATGAAGATGGCTGAGGGAGTCCTGGATTAGGGGGTGTCCGGATGGCCGGACTATGACCTTTGGCCGGACTCCCGGACTATGAAGATACAAGATTGAAGACTTCATCCCATGTCCGGATAGGACTTTCCTTGGCGTGGAAGGCAAGCTTGGCGATATGATATGAAGATCTCCTCCCATTGTAACCGACTCTGTGTTACCCTAGCCCTCTCCGGTGTCTATATAAACCGAAGAGTTTTAGTCCGTAGGACCAACAACAATCATACCATAGGCTAGCTTCTAGGGTTTAGCCTCTCTGATCTTGTGGTAGATCAACTCTTGTACTACCCATATCATCAATATTAATCAAGCACGAGTAGGGTTTTACCTCCATCGAGAGGGCCCGAACCTGGGTAAAAACATCGTGTCCCTTGTCTCCTATTACCATCCGCCTAGACACACAGTTCGGGACCCCATACCCGAGATCCGCCGGTTTTGACACCGACATTGGTGCTTTCATTGAGAGTTCCTCTATGTCGTCACCCTTAGGCCCGATGGCTTCTTCGATCTTCAACCACGACGCGGTCCAGGGTGAGACTTTTCTCCCTGGACAGATCTTCGTATTCGGCGGCTTTGCACTGCGGGCCACTTCGCTTGGCCATCTGGAGCAGATCGAAAGCTATGCCCCTGGCCATCAGGTTAGGTTTGGAAGCTTAAACTACACGACCGACATCCGCGGGGACTTCATCTTCAACGGATTCGAGCCACGGCCGAGCACGCCGCACTATCACGATGGGCACGATCTAGCTCTGCCGCCGGACAGCGCCCAGAGCGCTGCTCAGGTGTCCGCTCCGACCACTAGCTCGGAGCCGACTGCGCCGGTCGGGGACGGTCGGTTGGACGCCGCCCCAGGAGCCGCAATCTCTACGACGATAGAGCCGAGTACCAGCCTAGTCCTTTGCAAGGCTCGTGACTCCAAGGTGCCGGACTCCGTTCCGGACTCTGAATCTTCTGCACCCCTTCCGATCGAACCCAATTGGGCTCCGATCATGGAGTTCACCGCCGCGGACGTCTTTCAGCACTCGCCCTTCGGCGATATCCTGAACTCATTAAAGTCTCTCTCTTTGTCAGGAGAGCCCTGGCCGGACTATGGTCAGCAGGGTTGGGATGCGGACAACGAAGAAATTCGAAACCCACCCACCACCCACTTTGTAGCCACTGTCGACGATCTAACCGACATGCTCGACTTCGACTCCGAAGACATCGACGGTATGTACGCCGATGAAGGAGACGACCAAGAACCAGCACCTATAGGGCACTGGAAGGCCACCTCGTCATATGACATATACATGGTGGACACCCCCAAAGCAGGGGATGGCGATGAAAAAACGGAGGATAACCCCTCCAAGAAACAACGCAAGCGCCGACGTCAGCGGCGACGCTCTAAATCCCGCCAAAGCAAAAACGGCGAGTCCGGCACCGGAGACATCAATACCCCAGACAGTGCCGAAGACAACCCCCTCCAGCAGGATTCAGCGCAGGAGGACGGAGGAGCTAGCCTTCATGAGAGAGCGGCAGACAGGAAGGTCGAGGACGACAATTATATGCCTCCCTCCGAAGACGAGGCAAGCCTCGACGACGACGAATTCGTCGTGCCAGAGGATCCCGTCGAACAAGGGCGTTTCAAATGCAGGCTTATGGCCACGGCGAGCAGCCTCAAGAAAAAACAGCAGCAGCTTAGAGCTGACCAAGACTTGTTAGCCGACAGATGGACTGAAGTCCTGGTGGCCGAAGAGTATAAACTCGAACGCCCCTCCAAGAGTTACCCAAAGCGCAGGCTGCTACCCCAACTAGAGGAGGAAGCAACTAAACCTACATCACCAGCGTACGATGCGCCTGATCGGCCACTCCGTGGCCGCGACAAAGAGGCCTTTCGGCCCTCAACCCAAGCCGCACCCCGGTGCCGCCCCAAGAATACAAGAGCACGGGGAAACACAACAGACCTGCGAGACATATTGGAGGATAAGGCAAGGCAAACAAGATCGATCTACGGATCGCGTGGGCGCCCCATGTCACGTGACGATAACTGTCACGCCGGATATGATAAATACGGCCAGGCCGAACACAACAGACAAAGCTCATCCGAGCTACGTCGCGATATAGCCCAGTACAGGGGCGCCGCACACCCAATATGCTTCACAGACGAAGTAATGGATCATCAAATTCTCGAGGGTTTTAAACCCGTAAACATCGAATCATACGATGGCACAACAGATCCCGTGGTATGGATCGAGGATTATCTCCTTCATATCCACATGGCCCATGGTGATGATCTACACGCCATCAAATACCTTCCGCTCAAGCTTAAAGGACCAGCTCGGCATTGGCTTAACAGCCTGCCAGCAGAGTCAGTTAGTTGCTGGGAGGACCTAGAATCCGCATTCCTTGACAACTTCCAGGGCACTTATGTGCGACCACCAGACGCTGATGACCTAAGCCACATAATCCAGCAGCCAGAGGAATCGGCCAGACAATTCTGGACACGGTTCCTAACCAAGAAAAATCAAATAGTCGACTGTCCGGACACCGAGGCCCTTGCAGCCTTCAGGCACAACATCCGAGACGAATGGCTTGCCCGGCACCTAGGACAGGAAAAGCCGAAATCTATGGCAGCCCTCATGACACTCATGACCCGCTTTTGTGTGGGAGAAGACAGCTGGCTAGCTCGTAGAAATAACATAACCAAGAGCCCTGGCAATTCGGATACCAAGGACAACAATGGCAGGTCACGTCGCAACAAGCACAAGTGCCGCATTAACGGCGACAATACTGAGGATACGGCAGTTAATGCCGGATTCAGAGGCTCTAAACCCGGTCAGCGGAAGAAGCCATTCAAAAGAAACCCTCCGGGCCCATCCAGTTTAGACCGGATACTCGATCGCTCGTGCCAGATACACAGCACCCCCGAACAACCAGCCAATCACACCAACAGGGATTGTTGGGTGTTCAAGCAGGAAGGCAAGTTAAGTGCCGAAACCAGAGACAAGGGGCTGCGTAGCGATGACGAGGAGGAGCCCCGGCCGCCGAACAATAGAGGACAGAAGGGCTTCCCCCCGCAAGTGCGGACGGTGAACATGATATACGCAACCCATATCCCCAAAAGGGAGAGGAAGCGTGCTCTCAAGGACGTCTATGCATTGGAGCCAGTCGCCCCAAAGTTCAACCCATGGTCCTCCTGCCTGATCACTTTTGATCGAATGGACCACCCCACTAGCATTCGTCACGGCGGATTCGCCGCATTGGTCCTAGACCCAATCATTGACGGATTTCACCTCACTAGAGTCCTAATGGACGGCGGTAGCAGCCTGAATCTGCTTTATCAGGATACAGTGCGAAAAATGGGTATAGATCCCTCAAGGATTAAACCCACAGAGACAACCTTTAAAGGCGTCATTCCAGGTGTAGAAGCAAGCTGTACAGGCTCGGTTACACTCGAAGTGGTCTTCGGATCCCCGGATAATTTCCGAACCGAAGAGTTAATCTTCGACATAGTCCCATTATGCAGTGGCTATCACGCCCTGCTCGGACGAACCGCATTCGCAAAATTCAATGCGGTGCCACACTACGCATATCTCAAGCTCAAGATGCCAGGCCCTCACGGAGTCATTGCGGTAAATGGAGGAGCACACGGCAGCCCTGGCGGCGGAAGTACAGAGTAGCCTCTCAAGGCAATTCTCCAATCCGGGTGTTAAACGTCCGGACAACGTCAAGCGCGCCTGAAGTAACCTACAACAAAACCGGCTGGCACGTTCCGAGCAAGCATAGCAGTACGGCCCCAACCCTAGCCCTCGCCAGATGGCGATATCGGTACCACGCGTACATAATTACACTTTGGAAATACCATGTGCATAAGGGGAGGGGCACAACTACGGCACGCCCAGAATGCGGCTCAACCGCACTTAGGGGCTCCCTATTCTGCCGTTTCCTTTTTTTATATACTTTCAGGACCCAACTATTCGGAAGGCCTTTCCGGCAATACACTCACCGAACACACGATGCAACAGCCAGGGAGAGAACAAGCCACGTCAAAATGTCCAGGTGGTCTCTATAACGAGCTAAATACCTGTTTTACTTAAAGTCCCGCAGCTTGCCCCTAGAGGGGGACATGTCAAATAATCACATCTCTTGCTTATCGCACTATTTGTATCGCTCTGCTTTCATAGCAGCCCTTTTTAATAAACAATACATAGCTCTTATCTATTATTGTATTCATCTATTTTCATACAAATATGTTCAGTCATGACATTATGCAACCGTACACTTTGGTACGGCCAATACACCAGGGGCTTAAGCACCACATAACATGGTGTGAGAAGATCGAACACTCTCACGAGTGCGGCATCCCAAACTTATAGCACTATATGCATCGGCTCCGAATCATGTCTTGGGTCAATAGTTGGGTTTGCCCGGCTCCCATGTTTTGGTACCTTACATTCCGCAATGTTGGCTAAGGTAGCGCTGGGAGAACTACTGCGATTGTACCCCAGTTGAGCTGGGTTAACACCTCAGTAGAGAAAGCTAAAACTGACCGTCATGATAGTGCGAGAGACCGGTTGCTATTCGCGAGGTTTTTTGAGTCCCTAAAGACTCATGCCGCTTAGAGCGAGGAGCCGGATTTATCTGGCCTAGGCGTGGATAGCGCCCCGAACTCGGTCTTCCGAATACTAGGGGCTTCGCCGAAATTTAAAATTATAGAATTCTATGGCTAAGTGAGAGTGATAAAGCATTATAAGTCTGATGGCCTGGTTCGTTGTGCTGAGCGCCTCCCTAGATGGACCCAAGAATGGGAACAAGAGCGCTCAGGTTTATCCCGAACACCCCAGCACTCGTGGCATGGGGGTAGAAGCCGACGACTTGCATCTCTCAGATTTGATAAACGGGCGCACAGAAGGTAATATTTTAAATTAAAAAGCGTTGCTTAGCGCATATGAACAAAGTTTTCAGCGTACAGGATAACAGATGCGAGTCTACTAAAAAATTACATCTTTGGAGCATTCACCCGCTATAAGGCGGGCACCCTTCAGGACGCCCTTATAATACATCTCGGGCGTGCGATACTCCTTGCCCGACGGTGGCGCATCCGTCAAAAGCTTCTCAGCGTCCATCTTGCCCCAGTGCACTTTAGCACGGGCGAGGGCCCGACGGGCACCTTCAATATAGACGGAGCGCTTGATGACTTCAATCCATGGACAAGCGTCCACCAGCCGCCGCATCAGACCGAAGTAACTCCCAGGCATGGCTTCTCCAGGCCACAGCCAAACTATGAGGCCCTTCATGGCCTGTTTGGCCACCTTGTGGAGCTCGACTAGCTGCTTCAGCTGGTCGCTCAGGGGCACCGGATGTTCGGCCTCAGCATATTGAGACCAGAACACCTTTTCCGTCGAGCTCCCTCCTCGGCTCGGTAGAATGCGGCAGCATCAGACACACTACGGGGCAGATCGGCAAACGCTCCTAGAGAGCTCCGGATTTGGGTAAGTAACAGATAATTCACTTTTATATGCTTGCTTTGCATAAAGAATGCCTTACCCGCCGCTATTTTCTTTATCGCCCCGATCTCCTGGAGGGCCTTCTGGGTTCGGCCTTAGCGGATTTGGCACTCTCAAGAGCCAAGGCAAGCTCGGACTCTCGAGTGTTCGAGTCACGCTCCAAACTCTCGTGTTTCTCCATGAGAGCCTGGAGCTCTTGCCGCACCTCCGCCACCCGTGCCTCCTACTTCTCTCGCTCGGTGCGCTCCAAGGCTGCACTGTTTTTGGCCTTGGACACCGCTTCCTTCAGGGTCACCACCTCGGTCGTGGCCCCTGCAACATTCACTTTGGTCCTGTCATTATTTGCAACCAGGTATTTCTATATACATTTACATATGGTATTACATACCCTCCTTGTCCTCGAGCTACTTCTTGGCACGGCCGAGCTCGTTCTCAGACCGCTCGAGGCTCTCCTTCAATGCATTGACCTCCGCCGTCAGTGCGGCAGGGGTCAGCAGCACAGCCTACATTCCCATATTGACATATTTATGTTAGACTCCTACGTATATCTTTTTAGATCCTCAGCTCGGCTTTTCTTCCCAAACGCCAAACTGAGCATCGGGGGCTACTATCTATGCGGTAACATTTTTATATGTTTTGAATACTTACCTCAAAGCCTGTTAGAAGGCTCGTACAAGCTTCGGTCAGCCTGCTCTTGGCGGACTGAACCTTCTGAATCACCGCACTCATAACAGTGCGGTGCTCCTCGTCAATGGAGGCGTCGTTAAGCACCTCCAGCAAATTGTCCGGCGCCTCTGGGTGGACGGAGGTCGCCGGCGTCGTAGGCCTGCCCTTCTTACGAAGGCGCCGCCTGCCGGACTTCGGAACCACTGAAGGTTCCGGAGCAGTGTCCGGCCCAGGGACGGACTTAGATCCCTCCAGGGCTTTACCCCCTTTGGGCCTGGAGTCCGGGAGGTCGCCTTGCGGCGCCTCCAGGACCACCTCCTCCTGGTTTAGTCCCTTTTGGTACTCCACCTCGGCGTCGTCCGTAGGGAGAGGGGAGGAGGCCGTCGGAAGTGAAGCGCTATTCACATCCGACGAATTCAGGGAGCCGCTCGACGAATCGCCGAGCTGAGCCTTGGGCGGACTGCATGATTGAATTCGGCATTAGAAAATACCGAATAATAAAAGAGCGCCATAAGTTATTCGGGTATCCGGATGCTTACGATTTTGCCAGGGGCTTGACCCTGGATGGCCATTCCTCCCCGCCGTCTTCGGCATCGGAGGCGAAGTCCGGTAGAAGGGTCTTCCCCTTCTTGGACCCTCCAGCCTCCCCAGTTGGGGCGGCCTTCCTTTTCTTTCCTCCCCGGTTGGAGGGGGGGAGGCTTCTTCTTCCTCCTCCTCGTCTTCAGAGGCGGAGGGTGCTTCGGGGTTGTCAGGCGATGAATCCGACACCACCAGGCGTCGGGAACTCTTTCGAGTCCCCGTGACCTTCTTCTTGGCCTTCTTATCCGGCACCACATGAGGTGCCGGAACCAGCAGCTTCGTTAAGCGAGCGTCCGCTGGGTGTTCGGGCAAAGGAGCCGGACAGTTGATCTGTCCGGCCTTCTTCTGCCAGTCCTGTTAAAGGGATGGGGGTTTAGATCCCGCGTAGAATCAAATCTATGGAAAACAAATACCTCATAATGGGAAAATTAAGCTCACTGCGTTGGCTTGGCGCTTGGCGCAGAATCCGCGATCCTCGGTGACGGGATGGGAGACCTCAGAGCTCTTGAATAGCACCTTCCAGGCATCCTCGTGCTTTGTGTCGAAGAGCCGGGACAGAGTCTGGTGCTATGCCGGTTCGAACTCCCACAAGTTGAAAGCCCGTCGTTGACATAGGAGAATCCGGTGGAAGAGCATGACCTGGACTACGGTGACAAGTTTAACCTTCCTGCCGATCAGGTCTTTGATGCAGGTTTGAAGTTCGGTCACTTCTGCCGAATTACCCCACAACAGGCCCATCTCTTTCCAAGATGTGAGCCGTGTGGGGATGCCAGATCAGAATTCGGGGGCCGCTGCCCATTCAGGGTCACGCGGCTCGGTGATATAGAACCACCCCGATTGCCACCCTTTGATGGTCTCTACGAAGGCGCCCTCGAGCCATGTAACATTGGCTATCTTGCCCACCATGGCACCTCTGCACTCCGCTTGGCGGCCGCCCACGACCTTCGGCTTGACGCTGAAGATCTTCAGCCATAGGCCAAAGTGAGGCTGGATGTGGAGGAAGGCCTCGCACACGACGATAAACGCCGAGATGTTGAGGATGAAGTTCGGGGCCAGATCGTGGAAGTCCAGGCCGTAGTAGAACATGAGCCCCCGGACGAACGGGTGAAGAGGAAAGCTCAGTCCGTGGAGGAAATGGGGGAGAAATACAACCCTCTCATGGGGCCTAGGGGTGGGGATGAGTTGCCCCTCATCTGGAAGCCGGTGCGCGATGTCGTCAGACAAGTATCTGGCCTTCCTCAACTTTTTGATTTGTCCCTCCGTGACGGAGGAGGCCATCCATCTACCTCCCGCTCCAGACATGATTGGAGAAGGTTGAGGTGGGAAGTGCGGACTTGGGCGTTGGAGCTTGAGTGCGCAGGGATGGATAAGCAAAGGAGGAAGAAGGCGTAAATGGAAAGGGTAGATCCTTATCACCTTATATGGGCGGCCAAAAATATAAGCCCCCACCAGCCTGATAAAACTCGCTTATCTCCCAAGCGCCGCGGTTAATGGCGCGGTTGGGTTACCCACGCCCGTATTGATGAGAATCCCGGGATAAGGGGACACGATCTCTGCTTTGACAAGACGTGCCAAGGAAACCGCCTCGCTAAACGCGCTGAGGTGGAATAGTAAAATGATTCGGATAAAGGCTTGGCCGTGGCGTGATGTCACGCTGCGGAATATGTCAGTAGATTAGATTTGTGCAGATATTATTCTCTCTACGGTGGTATGTGGAACTTATTTTGCAGAGTTGGACACTATCCTTGTGTTCAACATCTTCTACGAAGTATTCGGAGGAGGAACCCGCCTTGCAATGCCGAAGACAATTTGCGCGCCGGACTCGTCGTCATTAAAGCCTGGTTCAGGGGCTACTGAGGGAGTCCTGGATTAGGGGGTGTCCGGATGGCCGGAATATGACCTTTGGCCGAACACCCGGACTATGAAGATACAAGATTGAAGACTTCGTCCCGTGTCCGGATAGGACTTTCCTTGGCGTAGAAGGCAAGCTTGGCGATATGATATGAAGATCTCCTCCCATTGTAACCGACTCTATGTAACCCTAGCCCTCTCCGGTGTCTATATAAACCGAAGAGTTTTAGTCCGTAGGACCAACAACAATCATACCATAGGCTAGCTTCTAGGGTTTAGCCTCTCTGATCTCGTGGTAGATCAACTCTTGTACTACCCATATCATCAATATTAATCAAGCAGGAGTAGGGTCTTACCTCCATCGAGAGGGCCCGAACCTGGGTAAAAACATCGTGTCCCTTGTCTCCTGTTACCATCCGCCTAGACGCACAGTTCGGGACCCCCTACCCGAGATCCGCCGGTTTTGACACCGACAATGGCCACCGGTGAGGGATCCCCCCTACGGCAGGGTGCCGGAACAGGGTCCCAATTTGTTTTTGGTGGCTACAGAGGCTTGCGGCGGCGGAACTCCCGATCTACTGTGTTCCTTGATGTTTTTAGGGTATATGGATATATATAGGTGAAAGAAGTCGGTCAGGGGAGCCATGAGGGGCCCGCGAGGGTGGGGGCGCGCCTCCGTGCCTCGTGGCCACCTCGAAGCTTCCCTGAATTCAACTCCAAGTCTCCTGGATTGCTTCCGTTCCAAAAATAACTCTCCCGAAGGTTTCATTCCGTTTGGACTCCGTTTGATATTCCTTTTTTGCGAAACACTGAAATAGGCAAAAAACAGCAATATGGGTTGGGCCTCCGGTTAATAGGTTAGTCCCAAAAATAATATAAAAGTGTATAATAAAGCCCATTAAACATCTAAAACAGATAATATAATAGCATGAATACTTCATAAATTATAGATACGTTGGAGACGTGTGAGACCACTAGAATGAAAACGTAGAGTCTTGAGCTTTTGCCAATGTTTGTCCTTAGTATCTGGAAGGTGTTCCACATCTTCTTGTCCACGCCACTCCAATCTTGAACTTATTTGAAATATAATAGATGAAAATATTAGCCCAACAAGAGATATGTTGACATTAATTACCAAAATCACCCGGGGAGCACTTGTGCTTTCAAGAGGTGACATGGTGATCCAATCTTACCACCTCAAATTTGGACTACAATTGTTGTCTTGTCATTGGTGCCTCGCAACTGATCGATGGGCGAAGAACATAGTGGGAACTAGACCGCCTAGTCAAGGAAGTGAATAACCAACACTAGTGGAAGAAATAGTGTCTACGGGTCAACACTTGAAGAATCTATAAGGCAGAATGATTGTATTGATTGTCTGCCTCTTCTCTTGGGGTGAAATTGTTTGGATCATGTGGATAGAACCCTTGCTCGATAATTCTCCAAAGATTTGTTGAGTTGTGATTCAAATGAGACTTGATGCAAAAGACCCAATTAGCAAAGTCACCATTTACAAGCTTAGGAGGAGGAACAAGGTTATTAATATGCGGTGTAGGGACCGATCCTCCATAGACCGGGGGGAGGGGAACCGAGGCATAGGTTCTCGTCCCACTTTTATTATGAGGGAGAGAAGATTGAGTACCTTTAGCCGCTTCCTTGCCGGAATTGGCTTCCGACTCTGATGCAGTGGTATTAACCACAAGAAAAGGATCGGGAGATGATTTCAACCCCTCAATCAATTCTTTAAGCATGGACTTAACTTCGGTCGTCATGGACGTCTTAAGTGAAGCCATAGCTTCATTTAACGTCCCATTTGATCGAAGTCAACTCCATGGCCTCGGGCAATTCCTCCTCGGTGTCAACCATACTCTTTGGATGGTGAAACCCTTAATAAAGACCGAGGCTCTGATACCAATTGAAAGGAGCGATATGGCTGAATAGAGGGGGCGTGAATAGGAAACTGCCAATTTTTAACTATTCTTAACAAATTAGAGTAAGCAACAAATAGGTTGTCTAGATATGCAACTAGGTGGGCAACCTATATGATGCAAGTAATACAAGCAACACAAGCAAGCAAGATATATAATACAAGAAAGGCTTGCACAAAGTAAAGGTAAGAAATAACCATAAGTGGAGCTGGAGGAGACGGGGATGTGTTACCGAAGTTCTTTCCTTTTGAAGGGAAGTACGTCTTGGTTGGAGCGGTGTGGAGGCACAATGCACCCTAAGAAGCCACTAGGGCCACCGTATTCTCCTCATGGCCTCACACAATGCGAGATTCCATGATTCCACTAGTGGTGCCCATGAAGGCGGCGACTGAACCTTTACAAAGAAGGTTGGGGCAATCTCCACAACTTAATTGGAGGCTCCCAACAACACCATGAAGTTTCACCACAATGGAATATGGCTCCGAGGTGACCTCAACCGTCTAGGGTGCTCAAACACCCAGGAGTAACAAGATCCGCAAGGGATTAGTGGGGGGAATCAAATTTCTCTTGGTGGAAGTGTAGATCGGGGCCTTCTCAACCCATCCCTAGAAAATCAACAAGTTTGATTGGCTAGGGAGAGAGATCGGGCGAAAATGAGCTTTGGAGCAACAATGGAGTTTTGGGGGAGAAAGAGGTAGTCTTCTTGGAGAAGAAGACCCCTTTTTATAGTGGGGGACAAGATCCAACCATTATTCCCATGCTCATCTCGCAGCGTGCGGTACTACCGCTTGAAGGAGTTGAAAGGATCGATATAGTTGACTAGAGGGGGGTGAATAGGCAACTAACAATTTTTAAGCTTTTCTTTACCAAATTAAACTTTGCAACAAAATAGGTTGTCTAGATATGCAACTATGTGAGCAACCTATATGATGCAATAACAACTAGCACATAAGCAAGCAAGGGATACAACACAAGTAAGCTTGCAAAAGTAAAGGCACGAAATAACCAAGAGTGGAGCCGGTGGAGACGAGGATGTGTTACCGAAGTTCCTTCCTTTTAAGGGGAAGTATGTCTCCGTTAGAGCGGTGTGGAGGCACAATGCTCCCCAAGAAGCCACTAGGGCCACTGTATTCTCCTCACGCCCACACACAATGCGAGATGCCATGATTCCACTATTGGTGCCCTTGAAGGCGGCGACCGATCCTTTACAAACAAGGTTGGGGCAATCTCCACAACTCAATTGGAGGCTCCCAACGACACCACGAAGCTTCACCACATTGGACTATGGCTCCGAGGTGACCTCAACCGTCTAGGGTGCTCAAACACCCAAGAGTAACAAGATCCACTAGGGATTAGTGGGGGATTCAAATTTCTCTTGGTGGAAGTGTAGATCGGGGCCTTCTCAACCAATCCCGAGCAAATCAACAAGTTTGATTGGCTAGGGAGAGAGATCGGGCGAAAATGGAGCTTGGAGCAACAATGGAGCTTTTGGGGGAAGAGGTAGGTCAACTTTGGGGAAGAAGACACCTTTATATAGTGGGGGAAACAATCCAACCGTTACCCCCCCCCCCTCCCAAGAAGCCACGCACAGAGCGGTACTACCGCTTGGGCAGGGCGGTACTACCATTGAACAAGTGGTACTACCGTTCCCTCCCAGCGGTACTACCGCGCTCATGAGGGATGCAGGGTCCTGGACCTAGAGCAGTACTACCACGGAAGTACGGGCGGTACTACCGCTTGGAGCGGTACTACCGCCACTACTGCCGCTACTAGTACCATAAAACCCGACACGAAAAACAGAGGTCTCGAGTCGAAGCGGTAGTAGCCCAGAACCACTGCGGTACTACGGCCGAAGACCGCAAGCGGTACTACCGCTCGGGAAGCAGTACTACCGCTTGACGTGCTTCGGCGGTACTACCGCTGGGACAGGACAAGGCAGGCAAGGAGAGGAAAGATAGCTCCAATGAAGCGGAAAGGAACATTGGGTGTGATAAGGATGTGTACGTGTTGATTCCACCCTAGCCTTACCAAAGCGGATCCCCTCTTGATAGTACGGTGACTCCTACAAAACTAGTCCACCAACAGAGAAACGAGGGAGCTACACCGTCTTGAATAAAACACCGGGGGGAGGTAATCGTCTCGTGCCAAAGGATGAATCTCTGAAAAAACTCAATGCACACGATTAGCCCGCAAAAGCATTGTCATCAATCACCAAAACACCTTGGGGATAAATATGCCTTTACAATCTCCCCCTTTTGGTGGGTTGATGACAATACGGGATTTGCACGGGAAGAAAGCGCAAACCCCACAACTCACAAATGTAGATGAGCTCCCCCTAGATGTGTGCTTATCTAGATAGGTGCTTTGGACTGCACGACACACATACTAGGATCAACGCTCCCCCTACATTTTGGAGACCAACAACCTAAGCAATATATATGAGAGCAAAGAGTATATAACAAGATAAGCATGCAACTCAGAAGCTAGGTAGACATAGATAAAGATAATCTAGAGATAAGGTAGCATATGTCTCACACCAAATGTTTGGAACTTAGGTCTCACTGACACAAAACCAAACAAAGCAAACAGCAAGAAAGCACACCACAAAGAAGACACACTCGCGAAACAGAAAACAACGACACAAATCCCTAAACTCTCTCCCCCTTTGGCATCGAGACACCAAAAAGAGAGGGAGTGTTGCTACGGCTCTAGGTGATAGCAAGGTCACGAACATCAGATCTCAGCGTGTTCGTCTTCGCCACCGTCGTCGGTCGAGAACTACTCGGCATCATAATCTGTCCACGGGCAATGCTGCTGAACGCAGTCCTCCTCCTCAGTAAGCTGGTCCTCAGATCCACAGAGAACGATAGCACCCATCTGACGCATGAGCTCCTTATGACGACCCCTGGCCTTCTTCTCAGCAACATGAGTCATGTACTGGCCGCGAGACTCCATGCAAAACAGCTTCTTTACCTTGAGCTTGAGCTTCTTTGCCCAAGAGGGCTCAGCCCCAGAATGCTCATAGTCATCATCATCCTCAGCCTCAGCCTCCTCCTCGTTCTCCATAGTAGCAGCAGACGATGCACCCCCAGACTTAGGGACCTGAGTGCCCCAGTTGTCCTTCTTCCTCAGACGCTTGACCTCATGAGACACCAAATCTCCAGTCTCTAGCATAACCTTGGGATAGACACGATCCCATGCCTTCTCAATAAGCAGCATGATGAAAGGACCATAGATTTGGCACTTACGCTCAGAAATGGCAGAGAGGACTTCAGACCACATAACATGAGAGATGTCCAGGGACTCGCTAGTGTTTTCTTCCTTCTCACGCTGGAAGAAGAGAAGCATGTCCACGAGATAAGAATGAACCATATCCAGATTCCCTATGCGAGGGAACAGAGTCTCACGGAAGACACGGTGAAGAATATCTAGAAAGGCAGGCAGCTCATAAGTTTCCTTCTTAGACTCAGAGTTGATCTTCAGCGTGCAATAGGGCCAGAGAGCTTGCTTGTGAGTGGAGGTTGTGTTGCGGTGAGGGAGAAAACCGACAGGAGACGCAAGCCCGTGATCTTCCACCCCAAGCAACTCCATGAACGCCTTCCACTTGACAGAAAGCAACTTGCCATTGGTCATCCAAGTTAGTGTCCTGTCCTCATCAGTCCCAAGATGAACCGTGGCATAGAATTGGGCCACAATATCAGGATCATAATCTTTGTTGAATTGCATGATACCGAGAATGTTTAGTTGAGTGCACATTTGAAGAGCTTCACCAAAGTACTCAGGATCCTTCTCCATATAGTCGGTGTCGATGGAGCGCACATTGACATAGAGGTTCTTCTTGGCCTTGAGCACATCAAAGAAAATGGCAAACTGGAACCTGTTCCAGAACGGACGGTTGACCAAAGTGGGATCTTGGTCTGCCTCATAGGGATTGCGGCGACGCCTTGCCCAGAACTCCTTGGCTTGCATCTCCGACACGGTTTTGCCAGTTTGCTTCAGCTTGACAGCAGACTTCTTCTTGAGTTGAGGTGGAGGTGGAGCACTTGAGGAACCTCCTGTAGACTCAGTAGTGCAGTAACGCTTCGACGTGGCACGGCTGGGGTTGACACGGCGAGCCTGATGCTCAGGATGTTCATCACCTGGAACCACACACAAGAACACGCAGAACAACCCGAAAGAAAGAGCATAAGCCACAAAACACAACAAAAGGATCACTGGATGGTAAGAGTACGGTGGAACTGGGTAGCAAGCGGTAGTACCGCGACCTGTAAGCGGCAGTACCGCTCCAAGCGGTAGTACCGCTCCAGGAGAGCGGTAGTACCGCTCGAGACGGGGAAACAGCGGTTTCCCACTGCCGTGGTCAGATCCGGCACTACCGTCCTACCAAGTTCAAAAATACTTATACCAACCACTAATCCAAACTGCCTAGATGCCTTCTCCATCCTACTCAAGCCTAGATTTGGCCAAAAATCTAGAGATGCAACCACTATTGCCCCTAAGATGCTAGATTGGAAATCTAGACAAGAAGAGAGAGGGAACGGGGGCAATACCAGCATCCATGGAAAGAGGACGAGGTGGGGATCGATTCCACTGAAGGGAATGGAGAGGGACGCCCCGGAGAAGGAGATCCGCCGGAGCCCTTCCGCGGCGACCAGTTGCTGGAGAGACGAAACAGATCAAGGGGGCGAGCGAATGGGTATGGGGGACAAGAAAACTCCCCCTGCCCCCGATATAACCCCCTGCCCCCGCCTCGCAGCGGTAGTACCACGCTGGTGGGCGGTAGTACCGCTTATAAGCGGTAGTACCGCCCAGCAACCAACAGGCCTCTAGACAGACGGCTAATGCTCAAAAAGAAATGAAAAACAAAAGGCACAAAGGAAGGAAGACCAACACGGGAGAAAACACACTAGCAAGGGGCCAAAACACACCTCTTCAAAAGAGGGCGGTGGCCGAGGCCACCTATGTTTGAGTCAAGAGGTATGGCATTGCGAAGATTTTAACCTTGGACCCATGACCAAAACTCATCCTTGAAGCACAAGTACCATAAAAATGGTTAATGTGAAAGACTAGATCAATTTATGCATAATGGGGGGAGGGAGAGTTCATTGAGAGAACAACACTCCCCCTATGTCCATGCCTACACCTAAACTAGACAACAAGTTGAGTGCGGTGGGGTGTGCAAGGGTTCAAGTCACATTGCTCAAATCAATGATATTTAGCTCATGCCTTAACTCACGAAATCTTGCTTCATCCAAGGGCTTCGTGAAAATATCTGCAAGGTTATCATGAGTGTTGACATACTTGAGCTCGATCTCCCCTCGCCTAATGTGATCCCGGATGAAGTGATACAGAACCTCAATATGCTTCGTCTTGAAATGTTGCACCAGGTTGAGAGAAATCTTGATGGCACTTTCATTGTCACACCAAAGAGGCACTTTTTCACAAATGAAACCGTATTCCTTTAAAGTTTGCCTCATCCATAAGAGTTCTGCACAACAACTACCGGCCGCCACATATTCCACTTCGGTGGACGAGAGAGACACACAACTTTGCTTCTTGGAAGACCAACTCACCAAAGAGCAACCAAGAAATTGGCACCCTCCAGAAGTGGACTTCCTATCCACCTTGTCTCCCGCCCAATCGGAGTCCGTAAATCCTTCGAGCTTGAAGTTTGCTCCTCTTGGGTACCATAGGCCAAACTTTGGGGTATGAGCCAAATATCGAAAGATTCGCTTGACCGCCACATAGTGGATTTCCTTTGGCGCGGCTTGAAACCGTGCACACATTCCCACACTCAACATGATATCCGGTCTAGATGCACAAAGGTAAAGCAAGGATCCAATCATAGAGCGATATACCTTTTGGTCCACCGCTTTACCATTGGGATTAATGTCAAGTTGGCACTTGGTAGGCATTGGAGTAGAAGCCGGCTTGACATCACTTAGCTTGAATCTCTTAAGCATGTCTTGAGTGTATTTGGCTTGGTTGATGAAGGTACCTTCTCTTCTTTGTTTGATATCAAAACCAAGGAAGAACTTTAACTCTCCCATCGAAGACATCTTGAACTTTGTTAGGGGAACCAAAGATAATGTCATCAACATATAGTTGGCACACAAACAACTCCCCTTTGACCTTCTTAGTAAAAAGAGTGGGATCGATTTGCCCAACTTCAAATCCACGATCTTGTAACAACTCGGTAAGGTGGTCATACCATGCACGTGGGGCTTGTTTAAGGCCATAGAGTGCCTTATCGAGTTGATACACATGATCCGGGAAGTAAGGATCCTCGAACCTGGGGGGTTGCTTGACATAAACCAACTCATTAATAGGACCATTAAGAAAAGCACTTTTCACATCCATTTGTTGTAACTTAAAGTTGTGATGGGAAGCATAAGCAATCAACAAACGAATGGATTCAAGGCGAGCAATGGGAGCAAAGGTTTCACTGTAGTCGATACCCTCGACTTGGGAGTAGCCTTGTGCTACCAATCTTGCCTTGTTGCGAATGATGTTCCCGTGAGCGTCTTGCTTGTTCTTGAAAATCCACTTGGTTCCAATGACGTTATGGTTCCCCGACGGCCGTGGCACCAATTGTTGGAAATATGCCCTAGAGGCAATAATAAAAGTATTATTATTATATTTCCTTGTTCATGATAATTGTCTTTTATTCATGCTATAACTGTATTATCCGGAAATCGTAATACACGTGTGAATACATAGACCACAATATGTCCCTAGTGAGCCTCTAGTTGACTAGCTCATTGTGATCAACAGATAGTCATGGTTTCCTGGCTATGGACATTGGATGTCGTTGATAGCGGGATCACATCATTAGGAGAATGATGTGATGGACAAGACCCAATCCTAAGACTAGCACAAAAGATCGTGTAGTTCATTTGCTAGAGCTTTGCCAATGTCAAGTATCTCTTCCTTCGACCATGAGAGCGTGTAACTCCTGGATACCGTAGGAGTGCTTTGGGTGTATCAAGCGTCACAACGTAACTGGGTGACTATAAAGGTGCACTACAGGTATCTCCGAAAGTATCTATTGTTTTATGCGGATCGAGACTGGGATTTGTCACTCCGTGTAAACGGAGAGGTATCTCTGGGCCCACTCGGTAGGACATCGTCATATGCGCAATGTGACCAAGGAGTTGATCACGGGATGATGTGTTATGGAACGAGTAAAGTGACTTGCCGGTAACGAGATTGAACAAGGTATTGGATACCAACGATCGAATCTCGGGCAAGTAACATACCGATAGACAAAGGGAATTGAATACGGGATTGATTAAGTCCTTGACATCGTGGTTCATCCGATGAGATCATCGTGGAACATGTGGGAGCCATCATGGGTATCCAGATCCCACTGTTGGTTATTGACCGGAGAACGTCTCGGTCATGTCTACATGTCTCCCGAACCCGTAGGGTCTACACACTTAAGGTTCGATGACGCTAGGGTTATAAAGGAAGTTTGTATGTGGTTACCGAATGTTGTTCGGAGTCCCGGATGAGATCCCGGACGTCACGAGGAGTTCCGGAATGGTCCGGAGGTAAAGATTTATATATGGGAAGTCCTATTTTGGCCACCGGAAAATGTTCGGGATTTTTCGGTATTGTACCGGGAAGGTTCTAGAAGGTTCCGGAGTGGGGCCCACCTGCATGGGGGGACCCACATGGACGTGGGTAGTGGGGGCAAGGCCCCACACCCCTGGTCAAGGCGCACCAAGATCCCCCCTTAGAAGGAATAAGATCATATCCCGAAGGGATAAGATCAAGATCCCTAAAAAGGGGGGATAACAATCGGTGGGGAAGGAAATAATGAGATTTCTTTCCTTCCACCTTGGCCAACGCCCCAATGGACTTGGAGGGCAAGAAACCAGCCCCTCCACCCCTATATATAGTGGGGAGGCGCATGGGAGCTATACACGAAGTTCTGGCACAGCCCTACCTCTCTCCCTACTCCTCCTCTCCCATGGTGCTTGGCGAAGCCCTGCTGGATTGCCACGCTCCTCCACCACCACCACGCCGTTGTGCTGCTGTTGGATGGAGTCTTCCTCAACCTCTCCCTCTCTCCTTGCTGGATCAAGGCGTGGGAGACGTCACCGGGCTGTACGTGTGTTGAACGCGGAGGTGCCGTCCGTTCGGCACTAGGATCATCGGTGATTTGAATCACGACGAGTACGACTCCATCAACCCCGTTCACTTGAACGCTTCCGCTTAGCGATCTACAAGGGTATGTAGATGCACTCTCTTTCTACTTGTTGCTGGTCTCTCCATAGATAGATCTTGGTGACACGTAGGAAAATATTGAATTTCTGCTACGTTCCCGAACAGTGGTATCAGAGCTAGGTCTATTGCGTAGATTCTTTGCACGAGTAGAACACAAAGTAGTTGTGGGAGTTGATGTTGTTCAATATGCTTACCGTTACTAGTCCAATCTTGTTTCCACTGTTTAGATATGTTCCTAGAGAAAATATAGTTGAAAGTTGATAGTAGCGATTATGCGATCAGTAGAAAGCTTATGTCCTTAATGCACCGCTCAGTGTGCTGAACCCCAACGTCATTTGTCGATGTTGCGAACATCGGACATACACGTTTTGATAACTACGTGATAGTTCAATTAAATGGTTTAAGTAGAGGCACCAAAGACGTTTTTGAAACGTCGCGGAACATATGAGATGTTTCGAGGGGTGAAATTGGGATTTCAGGCTCGTGCCCACGTCAAGAGGTATAAGACCTCCGACAATTTTCTTAGCCTGCAAACTAAGGGAGAAAAGCTCAATCGTTGAGCTTGTGCTCAGATTGTCTGAGCACAACAATCACTTGAATCGAGTGGGAGTTGATCCTCCAGATGAGATAGTGATGTTTCCCCAAAGTCATTGCCACCAAGCTGCTAGAGCTTCGTGATTAACTATAACATATCAGGGATAGATATGATGATCCTTGAAATATTCATGATGTTTGACACCGCGAAAGTAGAAATCAAGAAGGAGCATCAATTGTTGATGGTTGGTGAAACCACTAGTTTCAAGAAGGGCAAGGGAACAAAGGGATACTTCATGAAACGGCAATTCAGCTGCTGCTCTAGTGAAGAAACCCAAGGTTGAACCCAAACCCGAGACTAAGTGCTTCTGTAATAAGGGGAACAACCACTGGAGCAGCATTACCCTAGATACTTGGTAGATGAGAAGGCTGGCAAGGTCGATAGAAGTATATTGGATATACATTATGTTAATGTGTACTTTACTAGTACTCCTAGTAGCACCAGGGTATTGGATACCGGTTCGGTTGCTAAGTGTTAGTAACTCGAAATAAAAGCTACGGAATAAACGGAGACTAGCTAAAGGTGAGCTGACGATATATGTTGGAAGTGTTTCCAAGGTTGATATGATCAAGCATCGCACGCTCCCTCTACCACCGAGATTGGTGTTTGCGTTGAGCATAGACATGATTGGATTATGTCTATCGCAATACGGTTATTCATTTAAGGAGAATAATGGTTACTCTATTTTTGAATAATACCTTCAATGTTCTTGCACCTAAAGGAATGGTTTAATCTCGGTCGTAGTGATACACATTTTCATGCCAAAAGATATAAGATAGTAATGATAGTACCACTTACTTGTGGCACTGCCATGTAAGTCATAATGGTATAAAACGCATGAAGAAGCTCCATGTTGATGGATCTTTGGACTCACTCGTTTTTGAAAAGTTTGAGACATGCGAACCATGTCTATTGGTGTATATGCATGAAGAAACTCCATGCAAATGGATCGTTCGGACTCACTTGATTTTGAATCACTTGAGATATGCAAATCATACCACATGGGCAAGATGACTGAAAAGCCTCATTTTCAGTAAGATGGAACAAGATAGCAACTTGTTGGAAGTAACACATTTTGATGTGTGCAGTCGAATGAGTGCTGAGGCATGCAGTGAATATCATTATGTTCTTACTTCACAGATGATTCGAGTAAATGTTGAGTATATTTACTTGATGAAACACAAGTCTGAATTATTGAATGGTTCAAGTAATTTCAGAGTGAAGTAGCAGATCATTGTGACAAGAGGATAAAATGTCTATGATATGATCATAGAGATGAATATCTGAGTTACGAGTTTTGGCACACAATTAAGACATTGTGGAAATTGTTTCGCAATTAATATCGCCTGGAACACCATAATGTGATGGTGTGTCCGAACATCATAGTTGCACCCTATTGGATATGGTGTGTACCATGATGTCTCTTATCGAATTACCACTATCGTTCATGGGTTAGGCATTAGAGACAACCACATTCACTTTAAATAGGGCACCACGTAATTCCGATGAGATGACACCGTATGAATTATGGTTTAGAGAAACCTAAGTTGTCGTTTCTTAAAAGTTTGGGGCTGCGACGCTTATATGAAAAAGTTTCAGGTTGATAAGCTCGAACCCAAAGCGGATAAAATGCATCTTCATAGGAAACCCAAAACAGTTGGGTATACCTCCTAATTCAGATCCGAAAGCAATATGGATTGTTTCTAGAATCGGGTCCTTTCTCGAGGAAAAGTTTCTCTCGAAAGAATTGAGTGGGAGGATGGTGGAGACTTGATGAGGTTATTGAACCGTCTCTTCAACTAGTGTGTGACAGGGCACAGGGAGTTGTTCCTATGGCACCTACACCAATTGAAGTGGAAGCTTATGATATTGATCATGAAACTTCGGATCAAGTCACTCCCGAACCTCGTAGGATGACAAGGATGCGTACTACTTCAGAGTGGTACGTAATCCTGTCTTGAAGGTCATGTTGCTAGACAACAATGAACCTACGAGCTATGGAGAAGCGATGGTGGGCCCGGATTCCGATAAATGGCTTGAGGCCATAAAATCCGAGAGAGGATCCATGTATGAAAACAAAGTGTAGACTTTGGCAGAACGGCTCGATGGTCGTAAGGCTAATGAGTACAGATGGATTTCAAAAGGAAGACAGACAATGATGGTAAATGTCACCATTAAGAAAGCTCGACTTGTCGTTAAGATGTTTTCCGACAAGTTCAAGGAGTTGACTACGATGAGATTTTCTCACTCGTAGCGATGCTAAGAGTCTGTTGGAATTATATTAGCGATTACTGCATTATTTATGAAATCTTGCAGATAGGATGTCAAAACATTGTTTCCTCGACGATTTTAATGAGGAAAGGTTGTATGTGATACAACCGGAAGGTTTTGTCAATCCCGAAAGATGCTAATAATTATGCAAAGCTCCAGCAATCCTTCTAAGGACTGGAGTGAGCATCTCGGAGTTGGAATGTATGCTTTGATGATGATCAAAAATTTTGGGTTTGTACAAAGTTTATGAGAAACTTGTATTTCCAAAGAAGTGAGTGGGAGCACTATAGAATTTCTGATGAGTATATGTTGTTGACATATTGTTGATCAAAAATGACGTAGAATTTCTGGAAAGCATATAGGGTTATTTTGAAAGTGTTTTTCAATGGAAAGCCTGGATTAAGCTACTTGAACATTGAGCATCAAGATCTATAAGGATAGATCAAAATGCTTAATAATACTTTCAAATGAGCACATACCTTGACATGATCTTGAAGGTGTTCAAGATGGACCAGTCAAAGAAGGAGTTCTTGCCTGAGTTGTAAGGTACGAAGTTAAGACTTAAAGCTCGACCACGGCAGAATAGAGAGAAAGGACGAAGGTCGTCCCCTATGCTTAAGACGTAGGCTCTTCAGTATGATATGCTGTGTACCGCACCTGAAGTGTGCCTTGCCATGAGTCAGTCAAGGGGTACAAGAGTGATCCAAGAATGGCTCACAGGACAGCGGTCAAAGTTATCCTTAGTAACTAGTGGACTAAGGAATTTTCTCGATTATGGAGGTGGTAAAAGAGTTCGTCGTAAAGGTTACGATGATGCAAGCTTGACACCTATCCGGATAGCTCTGAGTAGAGAGAGCGGATACATATTATGGAGCAATAATTTAGAATAGCTGCAAGTAGAACAGTTGTTTGGAATAGCTCCAAATAGAGCGTGGTAGCTGCATCTAGGAGATGACATAGAGATTTGTAAAGCACACACGGATCTGAAAGGTTCAGACCCGTTGACTAAAACCTCCCTCACAAGCAACATGATCAAACATAAAACTCATTGAGTGTTAATCACATAGTGATGTCAACTAGACTACTGACTCTAGTAAACTCTTGGGTATTAGTCACATGGCGATGTGACCTGTGAGTGTTACTCACATGGCGATGTGAACTAGATTATTGACTCTAGTGCAAGTGGGAGACTGTTGGAAATATGCCCTAGAGGCAATAATAAAAGTATTATTATTATATTTCCTTGTTCATGATAATTGTCTTTTATTCATGCTATAACTGTATTATCCAGAAATCGTAATACACGTGTGAATACATAGACCACAATATGTCCCTAGTGAGCCTCTAGTTGACTAGCTCATTGTGATCAACAGATAGTCATGGTTTCCTGGCTATGGACATTGGATGTCGTTGATAACGGGATCACATCATTAGGAGAATGATGTGATGGACAAGACCCAATCCTAAGACTAGCACAAAAGATCGTGTAGTTCATTTGCTAGAGCTTTGCCAATGTCAAGTATCTCTTCCTTCGACCATGAGAGCGTGTAACTCCTGGATACCGTAGGAGTGCTTTGGGTGTATCAAACGTCACAACGTAACTGGGTGACTATAAAGGTGCACTACAGGTATCTCCGAAAGTATCTATTGTTTTATGCGGATCGAGACTGGGATTTGTCACTCCGTGTAAACGGAGAGGTATCTCTGGGCCCACTCGGTAGGACATCATCATATGCGCAATGTGACCAAGGAGTTGATCACGGGATGATGTGTTATGGAACGAGTAAAGTGACTTGCCGGTAACGAGATTGAACAAGGTATTGGATACCGACGATCGAATCTCGGGCAAGTAACATACCGATAGACAAAGGGAATTGAATACGGGATTGATTAAGTCCTTGACATCGTGGTTCATCCGATGAGATCATCGTGGAACATGTGGGATCCATCATGGGTATCCAGATCCCGCTGTTGGTTATTGACCGGAGAACGTCTCGGTCATGTCTACATGTCTCTCGAACCCGTAGGGTCTACACACTTAAGGTTCGATGACGCTAGGGTTATAAAGGAAGTTTGTATGTGGTTACCGAATGTTGTTCGGAGTCCCGGATGAGATCCCGGACGTCACGAGGAGTTCCGGAATGGTCCGGAGGTAAAGATTTATATATGGGAAGTCCTATTTTGGCCACCGGAAAATGTTCGGGATTTTTTGGTATTGTACCGGGAAGGTTCTAGAAGGTTCCGGAGTGGGGCCCACCTGCATTGGGGGACCCACATGGACGTGGGTAGTGGGGGCAAGGCCCCACACCCCTGGTCAAGGCGCACCAAGATCCCCCCTTAGAAGGAATAAGATCATATCCCGAAGGGATAAGATCAAGATCCCTAAAAAGGGGGGATAACAATCGGTGGGGAAGGAAATAATGAGATTTCTTTCCTCCCACCTTGGCCAACGCCCCAATGGACTTGGAGGGCAAGAAACCAGCCCCTCCACCCCTATATATAGTGGGGAGGCTCATGGGAGCTATACACGAAGTTCTGGCACAGCCCTACCTCTCTCCCTACTCCTCCTCTCCCATGGTGCTTGGCGAAGCCCTGCTGGATTGCCACGCTCCTCCACCACCACCACGCCGTTGTGCTGCTGTTGGATGGAGTCTTCCTCAACCTCTCCCTCTCTCCTTGCTGGATCAAGGCGTGGGAGACGTCACCGGGCTGTACGTGTGTTGAACGCGGAGGTGTCGTCCGTTCGGCACTAGGATCATCGGTGATTTGAATCACGACGAGTACGACTCCATCAACCCCGTTCACTTGAACGCTTCCGCTTAGCGATCTACAAGGGTATGTAGATGCACTCTCTTTCTACTTGTTGCTGGTCTCTCCATAGATAGATCTTGGTGACACGTAGGAAAATTTTGAATTTCTGCTACGTTCCCCAACACCAATCTCCACACCTTGTTGTACTCGAAGTTGTTGAGTTCTTCATGCATGGCATTGAGCCAATCCGAATCTTCGAGCGCCTCATAGACCTTTTGGGGTTCAACACAAGAGACAAACGCGTGATGTTCACAATAGTTTGCTAATTGTCTACGAGTGCTTACCCCCTTTCTTAGACTTCCATCCACATTCTCCATGAGATGGCCTTTGGTGGTGAGCTTGGAAGCAATCTTCGCGGCACGACGCTCTAATTCCTCCTCGGATGTGGAAGGAGGAGGATCAACTTGATTATCTTGAGTGCCGTCTTGAGCTTGTTCGAGATCTTGAGCTTGCTCTTGATCGTGAACTTGCTCAAGGGGGAGAACTTGACCTTGGGCATCATTTGGTGGTTCACCACCATCTTGATGTTGATCTTGCCCTTGGTCTTGTTCATGAGGTTGAGGGCCTTCACTTTGTTCTTCGGAAGCGTGTGGGTCTTGGGGAGGTGATGGCTCCACTTGAGTGGAGCATTGTCCTTCTCCTTCGGCCACAAGGGGTTCCTCAATGGGTAGAATATGACCAATACCCATTCTTCTTATGGATTGGGGAGGAATTTCATCACCTACATCACAAGTACCACTTTGCTCCACTTGGGAGCCGTTATTTTCGTCAAACTCCACGTTACACGTCTCCTCAATGAGTCCGGTGGACTTGTTGAGAACACGGTAAGCATGAGAGTTTGTAGCATAACCAACAAACATGACCTCATAAGCTCTAGCCTCAAATTTAGATAAACGAACACCTTTATTGAGAATGAAACACTTACACCCGAACACCCGGAAGTACTTGAGATTGGGCTTGTTACCGGTGAGTATTTCATAAGAGTCTTGTTCAAGCCTTTGCGGAGATAGAGCCGATTTGATGCATGACACGCAGTGTTGATGGCTTCGGCCCAAAAGTTTTATGGAGACTTGAACTCCACCATCATGGTCCTTGCCGCATCCATCAACGTCCGGTTCTTCCTCTCCGCAACACCATTTTGTTGAGGGGTGTAAGGAGCGGAATATTAGTGCTTGATCCCCTCATCACTAAGGAACTCATCCAAGGTGTAGTTCTTGAACTCGGTGTCGTTGTCACTTCTTATTGTCAAGATCTTTGCATCATGTTGTCGTTGAGCCTCATTTGCAAAGTCGATGACGGTTTGTTGAGTTTCACTCTTCCTCTTGAAGAAATATACCCACGTGTATCTTGAATAATCATCCACAATCACCAAGCAATACTTTCTTCCCCCAAGACTATCAAAGTATGGAGGCCCAAAGAGGTCCATGTGAAGGAGCTCCAAGGGTCTCTTCGAATAGATGATAGTCGTGGGAGGGTGAGCCTTCTCATGAAGCTTTCCTTCGATACAAGCACTGCAAGCACGATCTTTGGCAAAACTAACATTTGTTAGTCCACGGACATGGTCCCCCTTGAGAAGACTTTGCAAAGATCTCATATTGACGTGGGCTAAACGGCGATGCCAAAGCCATCCCACATCAACTTTAGCCATTAGGCAAGTCGCGGTCTTAGTGGGTCGCTCCGAAAAGTTAATCACATAGAGACCGTTCTTGACATGCCCAACAAAGGCTACTTTAAGAGTCTTGCTCCACAAGAGGGCCACGGTATCAACATCAAAGAAGGTGGCAAAGCCCATGAGTGCAAGTTGACGAATGGAAAGTAAGTTGTACGCAAGGGACTCAACAAGCATGACTTTCTCGATCGTTAGATCATGAGAAATGACAACCTTGCCAAGGCCCAATACCTTAGAATGTGAGGCATCACCCCACTCGACATTGGTGGGCATAGATGGGATCTTTCGCACGTCCACCACCAAGTCCTTGCTCCCGGTCATATGATTTGTTGCTCCACTATCAAGCAACCATGATCCCCCACCGGAAGCAAACACCTACAAGAGATTAATGCTTGGTTTTAGGTACCCATTTAGTAATGGGTCCTTTGATGTTAGTAACAAGGGTCTTAGGAACCCAAATAGACCATTCAATATACTCATAAGAAGAACCAATAAATTTAGCATAAACATGCCCATCACTAGCACGGCACAACACATAAGAAGGGTTAAAGTCGCCGGCTTTGTTGGAAGAGATGGCTTTGCCCCTTTTGGCATCACCACTCTTCGCAATGTTCTTCTTCTCCTTAGGAGCACCCTCTCCCTCCTTCACAAAAGTTTGCTTAAGCGGGGGATGTCGTTTGGTCTTGTCATTTTTCTTCTCGTTCTTCCTCTTATTCTTGGACTTGGGGGAGAACCCAACTCCCTACTTGGCCACAACTTCCTTTTGATTGCTCAAAAGGTCATTTAGGTTCTTCTCACCTTGTATGCATGACACAAGGCCTCTCTTGAGTTGTTCCTTCAACTTGGCATTCTCCTCCACAAGATGCACATGCTCACAGCACGGGTTAGTAGCATTTGCGTTATCAATTAAGATCATGTGAGGAAAGGTGGCATTTTCCTTGGTTAGCTTAACTTGGAGTTGAGCATGAGACTCCTTGAGGTTAGCATGAGCACCCTTCAAGACCTTGTGGGCCTGTCAAGCACATCAAACTCCTCCTTGAGTCTAGCATGATCAACCCCAAGTTTAGCCTTCTCGGAAGATAGCACACGAGACACAAGAAGAGCATGATCGAGATCTTTCTTTAACTTGGCATGGTCATCGTTTTGTGACTCCTCAAGAGCCAAACGATTCCCACGCTCTTCCTCAAGAGCATTAGAGAGATCCGATATATCATCAGCATAGTCACGACTATGACCTTCCATCTTAGAGATGGTTTCTTCATGAGCCTCGATCATGTCATTGGCTTCACCAAGTTGTTCCAAGAGAGCAACAAAGTGCTTCTTGGATTTGCCCTTGAGCTTACTCATAAAGGACTCAAATTCATTTACTTCCTCATTAGACCCCTTACCATCATCAATGCCAACTGTCAAAGAAGGATTAGAAATAATGGTGGTTTTGATGTTGGGGGTTACCTTCTTGGTGGCTTTAGCCATGAGGCACTTGGCGGTGATGTTCTCGTTGGGTGAATCGAGGAGAGACACCCGGGGAGTTGTGGCAATGGCAACGGATGCCATGGCCATTGCTTCACTATCTTCATCAGCATCGTCATACTCACGGTATTCCTCTTGAACCACCAACCCTCGAGTAGGAGTCTTCTTGGTGAAGTTGTTCTTGTTGGGGAAAGACTTGGCTTTGTCTCTCCGGATGAGCTTGCCACCATTGTCTTCCCGCTTCTCGTAAGGACAATCCGCAACGGAATGGCTTACATTGCCATAGTTGAAACAATTTCTAACTCGTTGCTTGCTCTTGAAGCCACTTGAGTTGTTCTTGTTGAAATTGAGTCTTGAGTTCTTCTTGCTCCAAAATTGCCTTGAAGCGAGAGCCATGTGCTCGTGATAATCATATTTTGTATCTTCGGGGTTGCTCTCCTCATCTTCCTCTTCTTCCACAATAACCTTGGCCTTCAAGGCAAGGTTGGGCTTCTTTGCCCTTTGAGACCGGAGCACCGCATTATCGGCGGTCTTGTCTAAGATGCTCATTGCAACAAACTCATCCAACACTTCACTTGAGGTCATGGAGTGGAAGTCCGGTCTTTGACGAATGACAGAGGACATGGCCTTGTTGTAGGGCATCATGGCCTTGAGGAACTTGCGTTTGATCCAATTGTCATCCGTGTCCTTGCTCCCATGATCTCGAAGCGAGACCGCAAGTTTGGTTACTCTCCGAAAGAGCTCACGATGTTCTTCATCTTCCTTCATAGCAAACTCATCGGCTTCATCTTGCACCACTTCATAGTTGGAGCGTTGAATGCTTGCACTTCCCCGATAGAGAGACACAACGCAATGCCATGCGTCTTTGGCCGTGGCGTAGGGTCGAAGATGAGGGAGATCTTCGGGGAGAATTGCCTCTTGGATGATGAAGAGAGCATTCTCATTGAATTGATTATCCACGGCTTCTCGAGGGGTGAAGTTGTTTGGGTCATGTGGATAGAAACCTTCTTCAATGATTCTCCAAAGATTAGTATTCACATGCTTTAAATGACGCTTGAAGCGGTACACCCAAGAATCAAAATCCTCATTTTTCACAATCTTAGGAGGAGGACCAGCATGATTTAAATGAGTAGAGGGAATCGGTCCACCATAAGTTGGAGGTTCCACATGGGCAAAGATGTCGGTGCCATTTCTACCACTAGTAGAAGGACCCTTTTCACTGTTAGCTTCCCCCTTTTCGGAGGTAGCATTCGTCACCTTGTTAGTGGGATCACTCACTTTCATCGGCGAGGTAGACAGTTTAAGTCCTTCTAGAAATTTAGTAAACATGATTTCAACCTTGGTCGTCATGGAGTTTTTCAATGTGTCTAGAGCCACATTGAATTCCTCACGAGAGACCGAGGTTCCCCCATCGGCCATAGACGAGATAGGATTCACACCGGAGTGCTCCTCCACACCGTCTATGGTGTCAACCATACTCTTCGGACAGCAAAGTCCTTAATAAAGAGACGAGGCTTTGATACCAATTGAAAGGATCGATATACTTGACTAGAGGGGGGTGAATAGGCAACTAACAATTCTTAAGCTTTTCTTTACCAAATTAAACTTTGCAACAAAATAGGTTGTCTAGATATGCAACTATGTGAGCAACCTATATGATGCAATAACAACTAGCACATAAGCAAGCAAGGGATACAACACAAGTAAGCTTGCAAAAGTAAAGGCACGAAATAACCAAGAGTGGAGCCGGTGGAGACGAGGATGTGTTACCGAAGTTCCTTCCTTTTAAGGGGAAGTAGATCTCCGTTAGAGCGGTGTGGAGGAACAATGCTCCCCAAGAAGCCACTAGGGCCACCGTATTCTCCTCACGCCCTCACACAATGCGAGATGCCGTGATTCCACTATTGGTGCCATTGAAGGTGGCAACCGAACCTTTACAAACAAGGTTGGGGCAATCTCCACAACTTAATTGGAGGCTCCCAACGACACCATGAAGCTTCACCACAATGGACTATGGCTCCGAGGTGACCTCAACCGTCTAGGGTGCTCAAACACCCAAGATTAACAAGATCCGCTAGGGATTAGTGGGGGAATCAAATTTCTCTTGGTGGAAGTGTAGATCGGGGCCTTCTCAACCAATCCCGAGAAAATCAACAGGTTTGATTGGCTAGGGAGAGAGATCGGGCGAAAATGGAGCTTGGAGCAACAATGGAGCTTTTGGGGAAGAGGTAGGTCAACTTTGGGGAAGAAGACACCTTTATATAGTGGGGGAAACAATCCAACCGTTACCCCCCCCCCCCCAAGCAGCCACGCACAGAGCGGTACTACCGTTTGGGCAGGGCGGTACTACCGCCGAACAAGCGGTACTACCGTTCCCTCCCAGCGGTACTACCGCGCTCACGAGGGATGCAGGGTCCTGGACCCAGAGCGGTACTACCACGGAAGTACGGGCGGTACTACCGCCACTACTGCCACTACTAGTACCGTAAAACCCGACACGAAAAACAGAGGTCTCGAGTCGAGGAGGTAGTAGCCCGGAACCACTGCATTACTGCGGCTGAAGACCGCAAGCGGTACTACCCCTCGGGAAGCGGTACTACCACTTGACGTGCTTCGGTGGTACTACTGCTGGGACAGGACAAGGCAGGCAAGGAGAGGAAAGATAGCTCCAATGAAGCGGAAAGGAACATCGGGTGTGATAAGGATGTGTACGTGTTGATTCCACCCTAGCCTTACCAAAGCGGATCCCCTCTTGATAGTACGGTGACTCCTACGAAACTACTCCACCAACAGAGAAACGAGGGAGCTACACCGTCTTGAATAAAACACCGGGGGAGGTAATCGTCTCGTGCCAAAGGATGAATCTCTGAAAAAACTCAACGCACACGATTAGTCCGCAAAAGCATTGTCATCAATCACCAAAACACCTTGGGGATAAATATGCCTTTATAGGAGTGGTACTACTGCTTGCTGCAGCGGCACTGCCGCTTGCCCCAGCAATACTACCGCTGGGACAATGCACAATGACTTACGAGAGCATAGGGGAGGGAGAGAGGGAAGAAAACCATGAGTGGTACTAGCAGCGGTACTATCGCTCCTACTGTTGCTGCTCGATTGGGTCTAGTTGGGGCCAACTCTAGTATGCCACAGGATCACTGCTAGACTACCTATGAACCCGACATGAGAACCTCGAGTCCTGAATCGAGGCAGTAGTACGAGTGGTACTACCGCCTACCAGCAACGGGTGGTACTACCGCTGCCAGCCGCGGTACTACTGTTGTCTCCATCCATAGCCACTACCAACACAACAGAGGATACTCCAGAGAAGTGGGAAAGAGCTGGGGGTGCAAAGGAGATGTGTATGTGTTGATTCCACCCAAACCTCTCCGATACAGACCCCCTCTTGATAGTACAGTACATCCTATGACTCAAGTCCATCGAAAATGGAATGAAGGAAAACACTGTCTTCTCTTATAAACATCGAGGGGTAGAAATCGTCTCGTGTCATATGAAGGAGTATCTCAAATGCTCAATGCACACGATTAGTCCGCAAAAGCATTGTCATCAATCACTAAAACCATTAAGAGAGAAATATGCCCTAACAATATATCATAATTGCTAATGGGAGAAAAGAACAAAAAGATAGAGCTCGTGATATGTAACTAAGAACGGCAAAAGATTAGTCAAAACATAGTTTCTTTCTTGGCTATGAACTAATCACGTCCACTGAAACAAACTTATAGGCTAGATGGAACATTTTGAGTGTTTTGTAACAAACCAATGCTCTGCTCAATGCAAGTGCTAAGCCATACCAAAATAAGCAAAGAGTTGATTTGACATGTTATCAAGGAGGACTATGATAGATGATTTTGGTGTCAGCAGAAGGACGATGGCATCTACAAGGCCCTATATATATTTCAATCATGTGTAGATCTTCTCGTCCTTGTCAACTTTCTTTTCCACTTGACCATGCGCATAATTGCGTAAGATCCCACAAGTGATTAAATATAAAAGATTCAACTTATAACAAAATAAACACATATGCATTAATGAGTTTAGTTTCTAAGCCTTCTCATTATCACGTTGGTATGGGTCTTATAATAGTTAGTTATTAGAGCATCTCTATCAGACCCCGTAGTCCCCCCCCCCCCCCGGGCCCGTCGGTGCCCTGCATATATCAGGAGCGGTTGGTGGGGAGGACATTTCAGCACACACTTTTCCCCACCTACCACCTCCCCTCTCCCCCTCGCCCCGGCGCCGGGCCACCGCTCATGATTCCGACGAAAGTAGCCGGCGGGATCATGCTGAAAGGCTGCCACACGCACGAGGTTTCCCTCCGCCCTCCTCCTGCGTCGGCGGGCCAGAGAGTTGCAGATCTGCGGCCCTTCGTCGCGGGAGGGGGCGGATTTGGCTTTTCCGGCCGTCGGTGGCTGCGCCAAGCGATGGAATGGTCGGGGAGCACCTCGCGCAGCCTCGGCAAAGTCCCATCGCCACAAGCAGGTACGGGTTCGTCCTGTCGCCGCTGTCGACGGTTTGCCGGCATGGATTCGGTCGGTCGTCCACCGGGCTTGGTGCTTGCGCACTGGCTCTGCGGCTCGCCGATGCCGCTCATATAGTGCGACGACTGCACGCGGACAGTGTTGCGGCTAACTTCGGGCACACCGAAGCACCCCGGATGGGTGTTCTTCAAATGCGAAAATGACAGGGTACGTGTTGTTTTCATTCGGCTTTGGCACCGCATTCTTTGGTTCAATTGCGATGGCTCATTTCGAACATCATCATGTGTGTAGGAAGACGGATGGTCATTTTGGTTTTGGGAAGGCGAATACATTGATTTACTGATAGAAAGAAACTTAATGACATTCGTGCACTCCTTAGTAGAATCGAAGGTAATGAAGCGGCTGCATGTGCAACTAGAGGGGAAGCAATGTCTACTTCTTTAGAACCAAAGAAGAATGAAGAATGCAAAATCAAGAATCCGCAGATCAACAAAGAATGCGTGGAGAAAATATTGGTCCAACTAGTGGGAGCAGTTATGCAAGTTGGAAATCTTCTAAAATGCATAATTGTTGTTCTTGTTTTTTTTTGGTCTTGCTATTCTAGCAAAGATTTGGTGATGTCCTATGTATCCAATGTTGTTGAAAAAGCAAAAAAAATGTATTATCTTGTGTCAAATTGAGGTGCAAATTTCGGATTTGCGGGCCGGCGGGAGCGGCGCTAGACCAGACCCCGCAAAGCCGACCTATAAAAGAGCATATTCCACGAATATCCTTTTATACAGGTCTGTTTTGCAGGGTCTTCCTCTGCGGTCGTCCGGGCCGGCCCGCAAAGCAGTTTTTCCGCGAACTACAAACGTGTTTTGCGGGTCGGCGTTATGCGGGGTCTAGCTCTTATTACTTACCCCTTGTCTCTAACTCACTACCAATAACAATTATACTTGTCGCATCGAGTTATCTCTTGACGACTACGCTGCGTGACATAAATTCAACAGCTTATATAAAAGGACTTGAGGAAAAAGTACCAAAACACATAATACGGTCATATGTAGACGAATATAGTTAAAGAATCCAACAAGCATCCAACAAAGATACAAGGTCATGTGTATATATGTCAATCACATACTATTTTGTGTGCGTTTTTAGGAACACAATGAAGACGCAGACATTCCTTTCTCCCTGAATGTGCGCATAATTGATAAGATTGTACAATTGATTAAAAAATAACCAATATTCGAAAAATTAAAAATTAACCATGACAAACTAAACACACATGCATTCAAGGAGTTTAGTTCCTAAGCCTTGTTCATATGCTAATCATTTGCTCGAAGTGAATCGTGAGGGATTAATTCCCCCATAAGTCAAATTCCTCTCCAATCCCCTTCAAACATCTCCAATTCGTTGGGGGAGGGATTAAACGAACAAGGCCTTAAGGAGTTTAGTTTCTAAGCCTGGTTCATATGCTAATCATTTGCTCGAAAGGGATTGCGAGGGATTAATTCCCCGTAAGTCAAATTCCTCTCCAAACCCCTTCAAACCTCTTCAATTCCCTTGGGGGAGGGATTGAACGAACAAGACCTCAAGGAGTTTTCCCTCGTTCATATGCTAACCATTTGCTCGAGGCAACTTGCGATTGGGAGGGGTCTTATAGAAGTGCCACCACCAATAACAATTTAGTTCTAGCAGCGTGACGTAAATTTCAACAACCCATATAAAAGGACCCGAAGAAAAAGAAAAAGCCCTCAAATCACGTCACACGGTCACATCCACACGAACTATATTCAAAGAATCCAACAACCAATTCGCTGATCCCAAGTCTGCATACGTGATGGCATACGTGTCATCGCGGCTCGGCTGGGCGCGCACGGCACGACCGGCCAGCCCCGTTCCACCACCCATTGACCGCCCTTTTCCACGTGTTCCTACCATTCCCGTCCGTGCGCTGCACCCAGCCACCCGGCCCACCCGGCCGCCAAGTCCCATTCAACTCTGACCGCACCAGAGCGCGCGCCCGCCCGCCTACATATGCAGCGCGCGCGCCCGCCGTGTCTCGCCGTCTGACAGCGCCCGCCGATCAAGCTCGCTCGCCCGCCCGCACCGACGACCAGGAAGAGGATCGACCGATGGAGCACGGCGAGGGGAGGCACGAGGCGGCGCTGAGGGCGGTGCAGAGGGCGCCGGCCAAGCCGTGGCGCGGCGCCGGCGCCCCGCCGCCGCCCAGGGTGTACCGGGTGGAGCCCCGGGACTTCCGGGAGCTCGTGCAGAGGCTCACCGGTGCCGGCACGGCCACGACGGGCGCGCCGGCTCGTGCAGAGGTTCACGCGGCCGCGGCGCACGGGGGCAGGGAGGCCGCCCCCGTGGAGCAGTTCGACTACTCGTCGTGGTTCTCCGCACCGCTGCTTAGCCCCGCGTCCATGCCGGCCGGCATGGACGGACACCATGGCGCTCTGCTGTAGGAGGAGAGTGGTACCACGGTCGCCGCTCGGCACTTGTAAAATCGAGCTAAATGCCACAGCTCCATCGCTTCTTCCCTTCTCATTATTTTCTTTCAAGGGAGATGACACAGGACAGTGCTTACATGGGATGACACATGACAGTATAATTCTTTATGCATAATAAATGAATTATTAGTTTGCTCTGCAATTCTCTGTTTCGTTCATGGGATGACACATGACAGTGTTTTATTTGATGTAATTAAGTTCTCCCTCTATCTCAAAATAAGTGTCGTTGATTTAGTACTGCTTGCCTCGGATCCAAAATATGCGTCGTGATTTTATTGTAAGTTTAGTTCAAACTTCAACTAAACTCACCACAGTTATTTTAGATCAGATGGGGTACAATTTTAGTGTAAAGCGGTATTAAGTCAATAACACTTATTTTAAGACGAAGGGAGTATATGTTTCTATGGAGTAATTATCCGTTTCTCTTGAACCCAATGATGACATATGCTTTGCTTCCTGCAGGCGTGTGATTATTCGGATCATCATTAGCTAGACTTTGTTATACTTTTATGATTGGCAAGATGAAGCAGTCGTCCTCGCTGATAGAAAATTATAGTTAGATGCCTAGAGTGTGGCATGTGGAAATTGTGTTCAAAAGTGACGTGGTTGGCGCCTACCCTTTTCTTCATCTCTCACATTTTCTCATCCTACTTGCGTTTTTCTAGACCAGGGAGTCATTTTGTAAACAAATTGGTCTTACAAAAATACCTCTTTACAAAAGGGCCCAAGGAAAATTGTTCGCATGGCGCGCGGGTGCTGGTTCACATCGCAGGAGCTAGCACGGCCGAAGACACCGAGAACAATCCAAAGCACGGACGGTCGACATGGAGAAGAAAGGGAAGCTCTTTTATCACCGTGGAGATCAGACATTGGCGAGGAATTTCAGTAAAGTAATTTTCTGTCACAGAAAAGAGAGGATCAAATATATAGGGACGCTCATAATCTTGTGAAATTTACCACATTCGAAGAAACAGCAAGACCCAAGGGTAACATATCATAGTACATATCTCTCTGCTTATTTGTTCATAGTTCATAGCGATTCTGACACCCAGGAGGCGACGACATTACAGCTGATTAAACCATCGGGGAAGAAACATACGTTCGTATAGTCGTATCGTATGCCTCCTCTGCATATCACGCTCGCTACATAATGTGGTGCTCACCGGCGCCATCGATGACCTTGGAGCCGCCGAGCTCCCCGTACGTACGTACGACCGATCAGCACTCAGCAGTAGGCGACGCACTTGGTCTTGCAGTCGACGGTGCAGCCGCCGCCGCCGCCGCCGCCGCCGTACCCCTTGCCGGCGCCGCTGTAGGAGGAGAAGCACTTCTTGGGGCACGTCAGCTTCTTCCTGTAGCAGGGGCCCTTCTCTGAGCAGACGGTGGTGGACGCCGCCACGCCGCCGCGCGAGTACCCGCCGTCGGGCCCGCCGTAGCCCCCGCCCCACCCGCCCCCCATCCCCGGCACGTTGAACCCCGGGATGGTGCCGATGCCCGGGATGGCCGGCATCCCGCCTCCGCCTCCAGCGCCGCCCGACCCCGGAAGCTTGGTGGCCGGCGGCATGTACGGCTTGGCAGGCTTCTTGCCGGCCGCCGGGCCCGAGGGGTGCTTGGTCTTCGCCTGGGCGGCGCTGCTGGCGACGTCGCGCGCGGCCAGGGCGGGGGTGCACGCGAGGGCGAGCAGCAGGAGGAGGGCGGCGGCGCGGCGAACGCCGGCCATCGTGGGGTCGAGCTTGTGTTGTGCGCTTTTGACGGGGTGCTAGCTGCCGGCCGACTTGCCGCGTCGGTCGATGGTGTGGCGTGGTACCATGTGGGCTACCCGGGGCTGCCATTAAGTAGGGGACGGGGACGGGGCGAGATGGTCGATCGGCTTGGCGCTGTGCGCGCGAGAGCGACGGGTCTGCGAGATGCGCATTGAAGGAGCTAGCGGCGGGCGTGTGAGAGACGATCGGGGAGGTTGGGGCACTCACAGCGTCCACAGTGAGACAGCGGCAGCGGCAGCGTACGTAGGCTCGGCGGAGTGAGGCATGGCATGTGCACATTTATGGCGCTCGCAGTCGCAGGGCGGCGTGGCCGGCCGGCCGGCCGGCCGTCCATCTCGACCACCGCCACCGGCCGAGCCGAGCACGCCGCCGCACGACTCAGCCCGCTCCCGTGTGCTGCTTCGTACCACCATTCATCGTATCGTCGATTCGTACGTATCGTCCATGGATGATTGCAGTTGCAGGCTAGTTCCGGAGTGGGAAACGGGGCGCGGGAGTCGCCGACAGGGATCATCGTGGGAGGAATTGAAGGCGAGACGGATGACGGTTCAGACTTCAGAGCGTCTCTTATCACCTGCTCGCGATTGGCGTTGGCGCTGCGTGATCTCGCGTGGGCTGCAGCTCTTGGCCGCATTTATTGGCAACCTGAATGAATATGGCTATGGATGAATGCATGGATGGATGGATGATGAGGCTGTCCATTGGTCCAGCAAATCGTATCTGCTCCGAGCCCATGTGCTACCTCCGTCCTCCTTTACTGGTCTCCACTATATTTTATGCCACATTTTTACCATAGATTTAACTAACAAAATGTTGTTTTTGCATGCCATCAAAATTTAGATCATTGAGTACTACGTTAAAATACGAATCAAACGACGTAATTTTTGTTGACATGCATTAACATTTTGTTAATTAAATCGTTGGTTAAAATTTGACACAAATTACAAAGGGGACCAATAAACTAGGACGGAGGTATTAGTGCACACATATTTCTAGAAGAGAAGAAGCCGTCAACAATGGAGGCATGTCACCAAACAATGGAAGGAGCTTTAAAACCACCGTCATCTGCCAGCATGCACCCATAAACCGGATCTACGAACGCCTAAACCGTCTTGATATGTCTGAACACGCAAAAAAGGTCTCCAACCAGGACCCTCTCCGAGCGCATCTGTCCGAATTGTCCTGCACCTCCAAACCCAACACATATGTGGGTCGGATTTGGGGCTGCCCGGACACGTCCGTTATGTCGGACCCAATGAGTCGGACCAATCCAAATCCTCCCAAATCGACCTCCAACCCCTCGCCCCGGCCTGCACTCTTCCTCACTTGTTCTATTTGCGCCTGTGTCGTGCCTTCCTCGTCCTGCCTCCACCCAGACCTCCGCCGCTGGATGTCGTTGCCGCCTCGGATGCCACCTTGACACGTCTTAGGCCGCCCCCGGGGACCCCTTCGCGGCTACTGCAGGCTACCGCTCCAATCCTGTTCCTTCTCATCCTCCGCGGATGGTACATAGCTTCATACATGTGTTGATCACAAAGATTCATACATAGTTTCATCACAAAGAGACCAACATGTGCTGAATGAGAGTTACATGATCATGGGTGCAGGAAAGGCATCCAATGTGCCACGGTAGCTGGACTGAATGGGAGGGGTGAGATTCTATTCACAGCCTTTGTATTGTTGTACTCTGATGTAAGAACTGGTTATTTTTTTCGTTGAGCGATTATATAGTACTCCCTCCGTTCCTAAATGTAAGTCTTTCTAAAGATTTCACTGAAAACTACATACGGTATATAGACGCATTTTAGAGTATAGATTCACTCATTGTGCTCCGTATGTAGTCCTTAGTGGAATCTCTAGAAAGACTTATATTTAGGAACGGAGGAGGTAGAAAGCGGTGAAAGCCCGGTTGTTATATCAGACACTCGTGTTGTGTTGTAACTCGATGGGTTTTTGCCTGCATGCATACAGATGATGATGAATATAACAGCCACGCATGCGGCTTCTGCTGAAGCCTGTAGCGATGCTACTGATGTAAAACCACGACAAGTAAATCGTAACGGAGGGAGTACTACCTAATACAGGACATCCAAGAGACTATTGAGTGTCATAGCATCCACGGCGTGAAACCAACTGCTCGAAAATTCAGTGAACAGCATATCCATACAGCCACAGAAAACATCATATGACTCGACCGTTCTTGCAACATTGCCAACATCGATCACTGAACTTACATTGACTAGCTAGCGGATAAACACTTGGCCATGCCACGATGCAGAGATGGCAAACGCTAAAGAGGATACACACTTGGTCACGCCGCAAGGCAGAGGAGGCAAACACTTGAGAAGTAGAGAGGATACACAAAATGCCACTGAAATGCTCCTCAAAATACCATCTCTTGTACTTGCAGGCGAAAAGACACCACAGAATGACCCTTCCAACTGCATGTCACCTGCATCTAGAACAGTTTCACAAGATTTAGCGGACAATTTGATGTGATAAATATGAAGTGCAGAAACAAATTAGTCTCAGATTGCTTCGGGAATCAATTTTGCGTTTGCAGCAGAGTTAGATTTTTACCTTCAGAGTTCAGAGCATATCAACCCTCTGCTTCATCTTCTTCCACCTTCCCATCTTCCACAAAGCCACCCCCCATCTCACAAATCCAGTCCCAGACCTCCACCGCCACGGGCATCACCGACAGCCGGGCCTGGCGGATGAGCGCGAAGTCCTTCAGCCCCTCCACCTCGCCCGCGGCGGCCGCCTTCTTGATCTCCTCCAGCGACACGGGCCTCCGGAGCTCCCCGACGGCCCGCACGTCCACGGCGCCGCCGGCCGTCGCCTCCCCCTCCCCGCCCTCGTACCACTCCCTGGCGACCTCGACGACGCCCACCACGCGGCGCGACGCGGCGCCGGCGCCCGAGTGGTAGAAGAGGCAGCGGTCGCCGCGGCGCATCGCGCGGAGGCTGTTCATGGCCTGGTGGTTGCGGACGCCGTCCCACGGCCCGACGCCGCCCGGCGCGCCCGCCTGGTCCGACCACGACCACTCCCCCGGCTCCGTCTTCAGCAGCCAGTGCTTGATTGCCGCGGGCGCTGCTGCTTTCTTGCCGTTGCCGGCGGCGGGCGCGGCTTTCTTGCTGACGGGGGTCACGGCTTTCTTGCCGGCGGTGGACGCGGATTTCTTTTTAGCGGCGGTCGCGGTGGGCGCTGCTTTCTTGCTGGCGGCGGCGTCGCCGCGAGCTGCTTTCCTCGGCATCCTGTGAGGGTTCAGGGCTGCGGCGATCGCCGGAGAAGGCAAAGATCTTATATTGGCGGGAAATTGGGCGCTAGGGATTGAGAATGCGCGGGGAATCCCTACCATGGCCATGCTCCCAAAGCCTAAAACGAAACGGCGGTCTAGACTGGGCCGTGCCGGGCTGGGCTCACAACCAAATAGGCCGAGGTAAAGCCCAGTAGGATAACCAGGCCGAAAAAGCACTGAACGAGGTTTGGCGACAGTAGTGTGCAGCTGGGTTTGAACCAAAGAAATGAAACTGAATTCAAACAAAAGTTTGACCAGAATGGTGGCTTGGATTCGAATTCATTCTGTACATGGTACAAACGATGCCTTCCAGTACCAAAGATAGGGCAGTTAATTCAAGCAAAGCTAACAAAAAACGAGGCTATCGAATAACCCAAGTACATTTTCACATCATTGAACTAGTTTCAGAATTATGCGTCTGCGACTGATCGAGGGAAGTATGGCGACACTGACTCGGGGCAACATGAGGATATCTTCGTTAAGTCGACCCGGTTTGGGCTTCTTTTGCCGCCTGATCTTGCTGCTGCTTCTCTGCCCAGTACTTCTGGAGCGGCGGCCCAAATATCACATTCCCAGAAATCACTCCAGCCCTGAGGCATTTTCAAGGCAGAATGACCAAGTTAGAAGCGGGTATGTGACGATAATGAACTACCAGCACAGCACAAAATAGCACTTTCACTGACTGACGACAATTCAAAGAAATAGCCACAGGAACGCACGAGCGATCATAAATGTGTAACAGCATCTGACTAGATCAATGATGTAAGATGCAGTTCTAGGGATGCAACCTTAACAATGTGATGCCCAGTGTACCCGCATGAACCACATTTTACAAGCAATTTTCATCCCAATCTACACATTAAACCTTGTGCCAGCCACATTACTGCAAAAGGACAGATTCCACTACCAATAGCCACTGAACAAAGTAATGTGATTGCAGCATATAACCCAAGACATGCCTTTTTGTACTAGGGCAGTGTAAGTATTTACATTCTTTGAAAAATAAATTGGGATCTTTGGCTCAAAGAGATAAACAGTGGTTCAACGTTCAAGATAGTAATTAGGGTGACCAGGTATCATAATGGCAGCCAGGTCACACAATTAGGAGAAGAGGGGAGAGAACATATAAGGGGGAATTTGGCTGTGAGAAAACTTAATTTCTTTATTACCATATCCAATGGTTCCTCTATAAATAGATGTAGCCTGATAATCGAAACAAAGTATAGCAACCAGATCATCTCCCTAATTGGCTTAAATTACAAGCTAACAGATAATGAAACATTATAAATTATAGATAAGAGATCTTTACGCTTATTGGTGCGTACTGGTGGGAATTTTAGGCCGTGCGGTATAAGGCATTCCCCACACAACAGGAAGCCTGCACTAAGAAATGCTTACTGGTGCTGCTACCATGGAAAAATCCTTTTTCAGGCCAAATTCTCAATCAGAGAACAGAGAAATACCAATAGACTGTCTTTGACAATTGTGCGATGAGACTAGACTGGGTTTGACCATCTGATACTTTTGCGCTACAAAACAGACACCGCCATCTTGTCAAGAACACTAGTACTTGGCAAACAGTAGCAGCAGAACTTCAAGAAAGCACTGCTTTTGACGGGACGATAATTACCCCTTACACAGAGGGTCTCAAGAACAAGCCCCCCAATGGCGATTCGATCTTGCTACCTACAGTTGTTGCGCAGATAATGCCCATTGTGGTGTCGCAACCCCATCTACATCTAACACATGCTCGAAACCAATTGGTTATTACCCTCCCCGCCAGCACGCAGGAACCTCGATCCTGGGCAAGAATCAGCGCTATTTCTCTTCGCAATAGCAAGACGGCGGCTAATCACAGAAATAAAATCCCTTAACTATCGACTCCCGCGGCTGCAACTTGCAAAAAGGATCAAGAACAGCGCATAATATAGGGTCAGCGCTCAAGCTCAAGAACGCATCTAAACAGCGGCAGACTGGCAGGATGCGGCGACGCCGCAACAGATCTACGACGAGATGGTACAGAGAGATGGAGAAAACAGAGGAGAGTGGGGAGGGGGGCTGACTCACACGACGGCGCCGGCGACGAGGGGGAGGGAGAGCCGCATCCTCAACTCCTGATCCCTCTTCTCCGCTCGATTATTTCCTTCACTGGTGGAAAAAAGGCCTTTGGTCGCGGTTCGCAACTGCCATTAGTCGCGGTTGCGCAACCGCGACCAAATAAGCGCGACTAAAGCCCCCCACCTTTAGTCGCGGCTGCTTAAGAACCGCGACTAACGGCCCGTCCACGTGGGCGCCAGGCGGCCGTCGGGGCGGAGGACCTTTAGTCGCGGTTCTTCTGGCCAACCGCGACTAAAGGCCGCCACAGGTTTAGGGTTTTAGCCCCCCCCCCTAAACCTGTTTTCTGTTTAATTTGTATTGTTTTATTTCTTTTGTGCTTTATTTTAATTTTGAAGGAGTTTCATATATTCTACGGTCATACATACATGCATATGAATGTACAATTTCAAATAAATTTGAAATTAGAACCAAAAAGAATTCAAGAGGAATATACAATATATATTCAATATCATCGGATGACCATATACAATTTTGAACAAGTTTCCATACATGATTTAATGCATATAAAGTTCTACGTCCTCGTAATAGTGTTCTCCTTTAGGATGGAGGACTTCCCTGCTGAACCATCCAGCTAGTTCCTCTTGAAGTGGTCGGAAGCGAGCTTCTGGACTAAGCATCCACCGGAGGTTATTCCTCTGAGCATTGGTATCACTCGGAACCCGCTCAGAGGTGTATCTCCGGATCATCTCACAGACATAGTATCCACATAGATTGGTCTCCGGTGGCTGAATATCCCCAGCATTCTTAGCCTTTAACATTTTGAATTCTAGCTCTTTTTTGAATTCACCGACCTTTGTATCTACGAACCGTCTCCAAACCCTACGAGGCAAAGAAAATTAAATGAACAAGAGAGTTATTAATTAGTTACTTGTATTAGGAAATGAACGAAATAGGCCGATCGATATAGAGCGCAAATGAATGAAAATAATTACTTCTGCAGCATTCTTCTCATGCCGCCCCAAAGCTTTGGATCCATATTCACAGAGTCGTGGACGAGACATTCTGAGGTGTTAACTTTAATTACTAGCAGAATCCAGTGGAACCTGCGGACACGATACATGCACAGTACGTCATGCATAACTCATCGATTAGCCGGCCACATACCATGCATGGAGTAAACAAAAGAGAATGTGCTCAAGACAGAAACACTCACTCAAAATGGTAAGGAAATAGAATATCACTTTTGAGTTCCTGCTTTGTAAGAAACTGCCACAGGTCTGCCTCCACGTCGGCGGGGTGACGCTCCAACACATGTCCATTAACGATGTGTGGGTCAATGAACCCAACATCATGGATGTTCCTTACTCTGCATTCCTTAATCTTCATTCTGCATGTATAATAGCGGACACAACAATATAGTTAGGACATATAGTGCAGGCAATATGAACGAGATGGGGTAGAAATTAATAAATCACTTACAGAACGTAGCAACTGATGATAGATTTATCGAGCTCGCGCAGATTGAAAAGCTGGAACAATTCACTCAGTTCAATTTGTACATAGTAATGTTTGAAGTGATGCTCATGTCTAACTTCCGCATAAATATATTCTTTGGCGTTTTTATTTTTTATGTAACCCTTGTACCATTTCAGCAGACCTTTTATTTGTGGAGGTAGATCATTTTCCTGCGCAGGCTCGACGAGAGGCCCATTCTTGACATATGTAATTACTACCTCCTTCACTGGCGCCCCATTAAGTGAAGAAGGGGGGCGGTGGCGGTGGCGGTGGCGAAAGGGCGGTGGCAAAAGGAGGGGGCGAGGAAGGGGTGGGAGAGGGTGTCGCGGTAGAGCGCGAGACGGGGCGGCAGACGACGGCGTCACGGAGAGGGGAGGCGAGGACAACACATTTATAACCCTCGCCGTCCCCTCTCGATCCCTAAAAAAACACCGCGCGCATCGCCGCCCCCCTCGCCACCCCTCTCCGTATATACGTTTTTTTGTTAATTATCAAATTTTACGGGTTTTTTTGTTAATTATCAAGTTTTAAGTTATTTACCGTTTTTGTTAAACTAAGTTATTTACCGTTTTTGTTAATTATCAAATTTTACCGTTTTTTTGTTAATTAACTAGTTAAAAAATTCTCTCTCTCTCTCTCTCTCTGCTCTCTCTCTCTCTCTCTCTCTCTGCTCTCTGCTCTCTCTCTCTCTGCTCTCTCTCTCTCTCTCTCGATCATCGCTCTTTCTCTCTGCTCTCTGCTCTCTCTCTTCTCTCTCTCTCTCTCTCTCTCTCTCTCTCGATCAACGCCGGCGTTGAGGGCGGTGAGGCCGGCCGCCGGCGTTGAGGGCAGCGAGGCGGCGCGGTGGGCGAGGGAGGCCGGCGGGCGGCGTACTAGGGCGAAAGGGGGCGGCGGGCGCCGTACGTGGGCGAGAGGGGGCGGCGGGCGACGGCGGGGCGGGCGGCGGGCGGGCGGCGTCGAGGGCGAGGTCGACGGCGGGCGGCGTCGAGGGCGAGGGCGGCAGGCCTTCGGCGCGGCAGAGAACGAGCGGAGAAATGGAGGCGACGGATCGGGCGGTTGTATTTATAGGCCCCCCCCTTTAGTCGCGGTTGGGGAGGCGACCCGCGACTAAAGGGCCTTTAGTCGCGGTTGGGGAGGCGACCCGCGACTAAAGGGAAACCTTTAGTCGCGGTCGGGGAGGCGACCCGCGACTAAAGGGTAACCTTTAGTCACGGTCCGGGAGGCGACCCGCGACTAAAGGACTTTTTTGGCGGGTTTTTCGTTCCCGCGCGCAACCACCTTTAGTCGCGGTTGGGCAGGCCAACCGCGACTAAAGGTATTTTCCAAATACTTTTTCTTTTTCAAAATCTTAAAAATACAAATAATATATCAAAAAATTCAGAAGAATAAAACTAATTCAATTCAAAATTCTAAAAATACAAATAATATATCAAAAAATTAAGAAAAATAAAACTAATTCAATTCAATATGTTAAAAATACAAATAATATATCAAAAATTAAGAAAAATAGAACTAATTCAATTCAATATATTAAAAATACAAATAATATATCAAAAAATTCAGAAAAAAAAACTAATTCAATTCAAAATGTTAAAAATACAAATAATATATCAAAAAATTCAGAAAAATAAAACTAATTCAATTCAAAATTCTAAAAATACAAATAATATATCAAAAAATTCAGAAAAATAAAACTAATTCAATTCAAAATTCTAAAAATACAAATAATATATCAAAAAATTAAGAAAAATAAAACTAATTCAATTCAAAATGTTAAAAATACAAATAATATATCAAAAAATTCAGAAAAATAAAACTAATTCAATTCAAAATGTTAAAAATACAAATAATATATCAAAAAATTCAGAAAAATAAAACTAATTCAATTCAAAATAATATACCAGAGGCCGGTCGTCGGCTATGGTGGTACGGCCGGACTCTGCAGAGCGTCATGGACTACATCACTCCAAATTTCATGTATCATTCGAAAATGGACACCAAACACATCACGGGTAATATAATTCACATGATCCATTCAACAAAGTTTGGTACAATAAATTATTACACATCATTTCTTCCCTTGTGTCCCTGCTTGCTTACGATTGTGCCGTATCCATGGAGCATCCTCATCATTTAACTTAATGCTTGGGTCGGTGTTCACTTTGAAGGGCGGAATTTCAGCAAACATATTATAATCTTCTGACATGTCTGTCTTGTCCTCCACTCCCACGATGTTTCTTTTCCCTGAAAGAACAATGTGGCGCTTTGGATCATCGCATGATGTATTGATCGTTTTCTTATCTTAACAAAACCCCCCTGCTTGTTCGCATTAGCCACTACGAGGAAATCTTTCAAACCCGTAGTGAACTCGCCGGAGAGTCGGTTACCGTACATCCATTGCCGATTCATCTGCATTATTATAATATAAAATATATAATTAACCATCATGCATTTGTTAAACTAACTAGCTACAAACAATATAAATTAAACAATGAACTGCACACATGCATATTTTATCAATGACACATCAAAGGTTCATCAAGTTGCTAACCGCGATCGAGGAGTGTGGCTTCAACACTTCATGTCATGTTTGTTTCATGCTCTTGGGGCATTTCATCAAACACCTTATGTGCATAAGAGGAACCAAAAGCAAACCTACACCCACTTGTGAAGAGAATGGCTCCAAATGGCTAAGTGTTGGCTGCTGGATGGGTACATATAGGGGAGGGGCTTTAGTTGCGGTTGGCCTGGCAAACCGTGACTAAAGGTGCCCGAAGGCCTTTAGTCGCGGTTGTCCTGGCCAACCGCGACTAAAGACCCTCACGTGCGCCAGCTGGCCACCGAGCGCCCTGGGCCCAGGCCTTTGGTCGCGGTTCACCTCCAGAACCGCGACTAAAGGTCCCATTAGTCGCGGTTCCTACAGCTTCGCGACTTATGGGGCTGGACGGAAGCCTGTTTTTCCACCAGTGGCTTTGCCCCTTTTTCTCTGGGTCTGCGGAAGAAAGGGGAAACTGAGTTTGGGATTATCAATAGCTTTCTCCACCGTTGGATTTCAACGTTGGCAGGTGGGCCGCACGATTGCATCAGGTGGGTAACATCTTACGAACAAATGTTAGTGGCATTGGTATTGCCCTTAAAGAAGAAAGAAAAAGAAATAATACTATAACAAAAAATCAAAATATTAATTTTTGTAAGAAATAATAATAGTGGCATTGATATTCCCTTTACAAGGTAAAGTGAAAAAAATAACAAATAATTATAAAACTTGCACATTATTTGCGTACAAGTTGCGCTTTTTTAATATGCCAGAATAAGCATATAATAGTGATTTCGCAAAAAAAAAGTTTCCTAAATTTAAACTAATTAGTGACATTGAAGCGAATTGAGCGTAACTTAGATGGTTAGGTTCCTTGTGATGGGTAGCAGATCCGCACCGAGCCCCCCGAACCAGTCGTCGTGCGCCCTCGCGGCCACAGCGGAAGTCGAGGTCACCGAAGAAATCCGGGGTCGCTGCCCCGGCGCTAGACCTTGTCCACGGGCCGGGCTCGGGCCTAGATTTCAAGCCCGACGGCCGGGACGGGCCCGGGCCCATTGTATTCGCGCGTTAACGAAGAGGCCCAGCCCGAGGCCCGACGGGCTTTTAGCATGATGGGCTGGGCTCGGGCCCGATTTTTTGGCCCGACAGCCGAGCCGGGCCGGGCTCGGGCCTAGGTTTTTTGCATCGGGCTTTGGTAGGCCCGGCCCGGCCCGACAGATGGCCAGGTATTCCCGGCGCCCATCTCCGCCGAAAGAACCAAGTCGTCCAGCGCCCGCCATGAAACTCCGGCCGGAGATCCCGCAACGCGAGAAAAGATGGGGGCCCCGCCGCCATCAATCGCGCAAGAAGAATGAAGACCTACCACCGCCGTCAGCTTGGCGGCCTTGGGGAGCAGGATTGGGGGAGTAGGGTTGGCGGCTGCGCTAGGTTCCGCCCGTGTCGCCCCTCCCGGGAGCGACGCGGGGGCCTAGCGGTTCGTCAGTCCCCTTATTTCCAAATGTTTTTCTAAGCGATTATTCATTTAGCTCATGCGCAATATAGGGGAGGTATGGAAAGTAGGGGGAAATGTTTCTAGGGTCCTGTTCTAGTCCACAAGTTTAGAAGGGGAGATGTTTTAGGAGAACCTAGGACAGCCCACGCACGTGCACGAGGCAAGGTTCAGGTTGATCTCTCTTGCTGTGTGTTTTTTTTCCTGTGTCGTGCATCCCTGCAGTTTCTCGTTGCGTGCCCATTAGACTATTAGTAGTCCAATTCAAAACTTTTTGCTCGTACACATCGATGCTGACCCCTGAATTCGGGGAAAATACACATGAAACTATTCCTGGCAACTGGCAAAGATGCATGCATGATGCGTTCATGTGCTGCTACTCACTCCGGCCATGATCCACACCCGTGACATTATTTATGCGTACCTAATGCGACCCCATCCCTTCTCCTACCACAAAGGGAGACAGCAAAGGACACTAATGGCCGCTAGCCCGTTTTGCAGTACTGGTAATGTTTTAAGAAGTTAAAAATGGCGAGTTAAAGATTGCACGCTTGGTGATAGGGAGGCGAGAGGGTCGAGATCCTTTGCGGTAGTGTGGATGACATGTGGGGTCGAATCCACTCGACGGAGATCATGCTGAACAATGTGATATTACAAAGGATCGCAGGCCAGTGATGAGAGGCCGAGACCATTGATTATACTGCACGATGCGCTCCCGCAGAGTTAACTTCGAAATGGCCAAGCATTGACAAGTGCGAAGAGAATACTTCCTCCGTCTCAAAATTTTGGGACGGAGGGAGTACTAGACTCGACCGAGAGAAAATTATTTTGCTCAAAGTGTCCAATTTCTTGCAGCCTTTGAGATAATTAGTAATTAGCACATTACCTGTAGCAATTATCACAGACAGTGATGCGTGCTTGCTTTTTACAAAGTTTATCAGGGGCAAAACAGGGATACAAAATGCAGCATTGGAGTAGCTTTAAGCCCTTTAGCCATTGGCGCCAATTAAGAACCTTCCTTCGTGCGCCGCTCACATTTTCCCTTTTAAACAACCCCCCAAAGAGCGGCCTCTGTTCCTTCCCTTCCCCTTCATCACAGCGATCGACTGCTAGCTCAGCTCATCATGGCGACGACGGCGCTCACGTCAACCACCATCGCGACGTCCCCGCGGCTGCCCGCCCCCTTCTGCGGCCGCTCCGGCTGGCAGCGCGCGCGCCGCCCACCGTCATCATCTTCATCGTCCGGTCAGGGCGGCTGCGCGCGGCCGCTGGACCGCGTGGCCGGGTGGGTCGGCGGCGGCATCGCCGCGGCCTTCTTCGCCTCGCTGGAGCGGTGCTCCTGCGTCAACGTCCGCACCCACGACGACCTCGACGACGACGAGCAGAGGGACTCCGTGGCGCCGCTCATGCTCGGCAACGACGGCAACGACGACGTCGACGAGGGCAGAGGGAGGAGCAGGAGGAGGTGCAGAGGAGGAAGCAGGAAGGGCAGGAGGAGTGGCGGCAGCGGCGGCGGCGGCGGCATGAGTTGCCACGGTGATCAAATTTGAATCATCGATCGACCAACGCTAAATAAGAATCTGTACTAGCTTCTTGACGTTGATTCTTAAGCTTTGTTGCAAGTTCGTGGCTAGTTTTGACCATACAAGTGCCCGCCTAAGTTTGATTAATGCTGTATGGAGTATAAGTGTAATTATATAGGCTGTGAAATTCCATCATAGTGTTCCAAATGATATGATTTCAACTGTAAAACAAAAGAAGTGGAGAAGATGTGAAATATATTTTTGTGCCGGAAAAAGTTGTGATATGTTTAAGCTAGCATCGATTCTGAATTTCTGATGCTCTCCTTGCATACTCTGCTTGATGTTTATTGACAGTACACTCGCTCCTCCGATGCCTTGGAGTTAGAAAATGGAGTAAAATACGTAGAAGATTAAGTGGCCAGTATTAGTGGTACTGGTGCTTAGTGCTTCCATTTAAATAGTGCTGATGATATTCAAATCTACTTGCAGCATGCACTAGATTCGATACGGCGTTGTCTTGCTGAATTGCTGGAGTTCAGGTACAGCCACTCAGCTATCGACTCTGCTTTGGCCTGGGTTCAGTCGGAAGTTTCGGCACTCCGTTAAACAGACCGTTCTGTCTTTCTTCAATGGTTTCTACCACCTGATCTCAAAAGCTTTCATCATGTCCAACTTCAAGGCACATAAGCTATTTGATTTAGCCTTGCTCCCGTTCATAAAATGCAAACAATCATAGGCACATAATGTTATCTGTGATCAACCTGCCCAGAACAAACACTGACTGTTCCTCAGATATGATGTGTGGTAGGATGATTTTGAGCCTGTTTGCAACAACTTCAGAAGCAATTTGAAAAAAAATCATTGAATTTTTAAAATATCACATGATTTGGAAAAAGTTCATCGATTTTGAAAAAAAGTACATCACATTTGAAAAAAAGTACATTATATTTGAAACTCTAGTTGACTAGTTTTAATATTCTAGTTGACTAGTTTTAATCTTGGTGATGACCTGCTGGGGCTTGTTTTCTGGATCCAAAATCATGGTGATGACCTACTGGGGCTTATTTTTGAGATATTAGGTGCTTTTTTGAAGGAACTAACGGTCAGATACTACTTAAAGGTCTAAGATAGGAAATAAAAACACTTCAACCGAATTTGATAGGAAACAAGATGGTCTCCTATTGGTTTGTAGTCTTGTGGTTGGGTCTGATATGTACAATTTTTTTACCATGTATTACAAGAAGGTTAATCTTGTATTTGAATTTTTTTTAATGAAGCATTTGAAATTTTTTTAACGAGTACAGAAAAAATGTTGACCATGTATTAAAAAAAGTTAACCAAGCATCTGAAAAATATTAAATATGTATAAAAAATGTTTCTCATGTATACTTCTTAAGAAATCAAGCTTTCCAGCATTGGCCAAATTTATATTTTATTTCAATATATATACTATAAGAAAATGTCATTAGATATACCGTAACATCTTTTTATACTGTATATTTATTTGGTATCATTAGATATTTTTCTCTACAAATTTTATTAAATATTATGAAGTTTGTTTTTCAAAAGAGAAAAACACACTATCTTTTGGCATGGATGAGGTATTTTTGACAAGTGGAGTGGAAGGAGTAAAGAAATAGTTTTTTTTTCCTTTTTTGGCGAAAAATGATCATTTTTTAGAACGCAATGCGTCCTTATTTTATTGGTCCATCCTTCCTACTGTCTTACATACAAACTGTCTTGGGCCGACAATGTTCTAAAGACGAGGGTGTCAATGTTATTCGTTGGTACGGAGTAGTCCAAGCCCATCCGTCCATAGGCTATCAGTATTAAAATTGAAGCCCACCAAGCTTGCTCTTCCATTATTTACAGTATATAGTTTTTCAATGCTTCCGGTAAAAAAAAAGTTCTTGAATACTCCTACCATGAACAGTGAAATCTTGCTCTAGAAATGAACAGAAAATATAGGGAAAGAGAAAAAAAATCAAAACACATCTGATTTTCCCCAACAAATATTGATCTACCTACATTCAAATTTCCGTGATTAAATGATATTCATGGTAGTGTGGGCAAAAACCAATCGGTGCTCCAAAAACATTTTATAGCATTGGGTTTTTCCCAGAGCATTACAAATGTTTTTTCTTCGCGGAACTTTGCTCGCAGATGAAACACTCAACAATGATTGTCACAAAATCTCTTATCTACCAGTGTCTACGGAGCGACGAGTGATCATGGCACATGCGAGCATAATTTTCCTTCATGAAAATATTTCCATCGCATTTTTTGGGGACACTATATTAGTAGACAATAACCTATATAACTTTGCTACTCGCAAAAAAAAAACCTATATAACTTTGCTTTAATGCTTGTATGAACCAAAGCAAAAATTAACCAGAAATGTGAAAAGCAGGCAAATCCCAAAGGGGACTCCCAAGAGAGGACCAACGGCCAGAGGTGCCCCTCGGCTGGACACCTGTTCCAAACCGCTCACATGCAGACCTGAAAAGCTCGACCACAACAGTCTGGATTTGATCGAAAGTAGGGAGGAACACGCAGCTTTATCCCGAAATTAATTTGGATGCACCCCATGTGTTGGGCTACACAACATTGCACGTACCTTTTGGCACTAGAAAGCTAAAACCATGCAAAGGCATGGACCTAGCACCAATCATACGTACGTTCATGCAAGATAGCTGCAACTAACTAACTCTACGTTAGCCAAAGGGAGCCATCTGTCCACTGCATGCAAGCTTGCTGCTGTGAGCATTATTTGTTTTGTGTGAGGCTTTCATGTACTATCTCCTTTGCTAGGCGCCACTAGTATTTGGAGACTTGATAAATGCAGAAAGAAAAGAGGAAGAGATAGTACATTTCAGCAACCTGTGTGCTAGCCAGCGACACTCATCGCAGGTTTTGACACTAGAAAATGAGTGGTGCATGCATCTGATCTCTTTTAATTTTTAGATTGGTGCCTGATCTCTCGTGCTGCCCACTAACTAAGCTGCACTCATCGTTGGAATGGAATGGGCATGCACATTGGCATACTGCTTTAGCCAAAAGGAGCTACATAGGAAAGCTTTAGTGAGACTGAGACCAGAGGTTGATAGGTACTTGCTGCGGCTGCATGCCCTGGAGATCGATCGACCAACGTGTGGATGCTATCGATGCCAGCCCAAAGCATTTTTCTTCTTCTCCTTGCCCTACTCCGTCCGCGGCTGGCTCTAAACCCTGAATGATTGGTGACACTGCGGCGACTAGCACTGGGTCGATGCGTAATTTTCATTCTCATGTGGCTGTGAGGCTGTGGAGTGCGAGGGGTCATGCTGTCTGTTGGACAGTGGTGCACCATTTGCATCCCTCAGACCTTCACTGCAAGCTCATTTGCTTGTGCTAAAGCCGTCGATTCTCGGTAGCAACAGACCCAATGAGATGCTACTTGCACTTGAAACGGATTTGAATATAGATCGATAGTCCCTTTCCTATTTTCTGGGTGCTACTGGAGGTCTGGTTAGTTCGTACTCCACTTCGCAAAAAAATAAACATGTATTATCTGCAACAACAACTTGATGGTCAGTGATGGCCAGACGTATATTACAATTGCAATTCTTGGTCGCTCTACCGGCCCGACGCCGACCGCCGACGTCCAAGCTAGGGTTGCATGGCCCATGTCGCCGCCCTCGCGCTCTTTTCTTCTTCCTCCGTACGTAGCATGGAGCCATGGATGGCAATGCAGGTCGGCAGCAGCACGGCGTCCGCCCCGGCCGACTACCGGTCACGTCGTTTGATCAAGCGTACCATGAGTGCACCCAGACGGACAGACAGTTACCAGCCGCCGTGCCCTACATCCATGGACTCAGACAAAGTATTGGTCGTTTAATTTAACTGGATCCCCATGGCCGGATCTGCTTTAGCATATATATATATAGGTCGACCGAAATCATTAGATCCGGAGAGGGCGTAAATATCTCTGTCATTCCTTCGTGATTAAGCTCTGTCTTTGCGGCTTTGGGTCGTATTCAATCAAAATCACGCAGAAACTTCAACAACGTGGTGCTACTCCCATAAACTTGTCTCATCTATCTGAGCCTTGTCGACCAGCGTCACAGTGTGAGTGTGCATTATGCACGCCCACAACACGTACAAAGTTATCATCTTAGCAAAATAGCAACCCACATTAGATAATTGCTCGGTTGGAAAAACTTCTTTCAACTAAGAGATGGTATGTCTAGTGATAGTGAGAAAATCATGTTAGTTTTCCATTGTATGAGATGTCTTCTCTAATCATCTCATAATGCTATGAAACACTAATTATTGACCTAACTCAAACATGCATGTAGTTTTGCTTGGCATTGGGAAGACATATTTGGTTTTGGAGCATGCTTGCTTTGCTACCAAAATTAGGCTACCCGACGTGTTGCAAGCCAAAAATTGGCGATGCCAAGACCGGCCAAAACTTGGATATATGAGGTCGCTTAGACCTTAGCTTATAGCCAACTATTTGTCTTATCTGACACGTCTTTTATTGCATTTCCTACAATAATATGCTCATAAAATCATAAAATGCAATAAGAGATGTTTCTAAAAATGATATAAGAAATTATGAGATATTCTTTGCAAAAGTACCTTGTTGCTGTCAAAACATACAAAAGTATGCCGGATTCCCTAGGATTTAGTCAAGTTTGCGGAATAGATGTGTCTGGTTGCACTGCAATGCTTCCTTGGCCCCTCTTACTCCGCCTAGTCCACTACGAAGTTATCGCACACCCATATGGATCCACCTTATCATTTGGAGACAATATAATAATAGAATTAGTTAAAACTATATAAATAACAACTAAGGAGCGTGCGCATGCGGTGCCCGCAGAGAGCATGTTGGACCGGTTTGTGCTCTCGACCCGCCGTTGGGCGGCTTGGTTGGGGCCTCCAGTTTTGATGTTCGACATTGGTGTGAGGTCAGGGCAGGCGGCCACAATCATGTGCACCCCCTTCATCATTTGATAGGTGTAGCGAGTTTTTTTGCCAAAGAAAATGGCTTCGGATTTATTGATGTATTTCTTTGTGAGGTATTGATGAATAATTAATAAAATAGTTGTATGCATCGCCCAGATGCAGAGGCCGGGGGTCTTCCTCCTTTCTGAAAAAAGAAAGATAATTGAGGAATAATACAAAAATAATTAAAAAAGAGATAAATGTTGTCCAAAGGTCGTAAACTCGCAATGAGAAAGTGGTGTCAAGTGGCTAGGGGAGGAAGTAGGAGAACCGAGCTACCTTGTGAAGGCCGAGCTCAATTCGGATATACCTAGGGTTGGCTAGGATCTAGCGGCGGAGAGGAACTACGACAGATTATTGCCAAAGATTGTAACGATGCTATTTGATGAATGAAATCCTCTTTACCTGTAAAAAATGTAGCTGACAATTCAAAAGATTATCTGCAACTTTTCTAATACGATGTACACTAATGAACTTGGACGGTCTATAGGCTTTTAGCATATGCCTTGAGCAATATTGAATTATCATGTACAATACCTAAAGTAGACAGCTCAGCAACCACTACAAAATGGCCCCACAAAAGATTCAAAAAATCCCAGAAATGCCCCTCTTAAACCCTCTATAAATACCACGGCTCTTCATTTCTTCCCTCCCTTTTCCTCCTTCTCCTTCCTAAATCACTGAATTGCTATTCTACCCTTATTATGCCGTTCTCAAGTTCGGCTTCCCTCCAATCCTTCGCGCCACAAGATGACGGAGCACACCAGGAAATTCCGATCGAAGATGCGGCAGCGGCCTCACCGCCGATGACGGACGCCGCTGCGGTCGGCGTGGACACGGCGGACGACGTCGACGGCCGGAGGCTCAGGCGGAAGATCTCCAACCGGGAGTCGGCGCGCCGGTCGCGCGCGCGCAAGCAGCGCCGCCTCGAGGACCTCCGCGCCCTCGCGGCAAGCCTGCGGGGCGGCCGCCGCGAGCTCGTGGCGCGTGTGCACGCCGCGCGGTGCCGCGTCGCCATCGTCCTCCACGCCAACGACGAGCTCCGGGCCGAGGCCGCCGCCCTGAGCCGCCGCCTCGAGGTGGCGGCTCATGGCGCGCTCGCCCTCAACCAGCTGTACGCCGCGGCCGCCGGGCTTGGTGTCGGGACGTTCGAGCAGGCCGCTGCCTCGCTGATCGTGTGGAGCTGATGGGCGCCGTTCGTGCATGCATCATGCACGTACGCGCCGTCTAACGTACTTTCTCTGGTTGGGGTTGACCTTGGGTTAGCTAGCTAGCTTCATCAGTCCTGAAGTGAGTGTCAAAGGAAAAAAGCTTCGGTCCTGAAGTCTTGTGACTGGGTAGATATATCAGTCACCAAGTAAAAGAACGGGACATAATGGCATGATTAATTCGTGACCGATCCGATGAAGGCATGCACTAAAAAAATGTTGGAATATAATGTTACTAAACCCACATCTAAGCCTTGTGGCTTGTGTTCGTCGACTGGTTCCCCCTGTCTTGCTGACTCCATATTTTTTAGTGTCAAAAAACGTCTTACGTTATACTATCATTCAGAGTTTTTGACGTGAGCACTAATCTCGCCTCAACTACAATGAGTTAACTAAGGAGGATACCAAAATTCTGGTCCTCTTGACAATTACATTAGTGGAGGCCTCACGAGTGAGTGATCGACGATCTGTCGAGCCCCATGATTGGCCGTGTACGTGGTACTACGTCCTTGTTTAATTAGTGGTGGGCAGACAGACATGCCAGATGCTATCTGCTCGCTTGCTTTCCAGGTTAGTTCAGCGGAGAGTAATGTAATGTAATGCGGCCCCTAGCTAAGCAAAAGCTGTCTGCTTTGGGCGTTAATATCGTTTTCGGGTGGGATTAGATTTTTATTTTGTGCCGGTGTCGGGTCACGCTCGCCACGTCGAAAGCGGGAGCGGGGCGCTTCACGTCTCCAAAATTGTGGTTTAGATTCGGTAACGATCCTTTTCCGATGATCGCATCCGATTATGCTTTGCGTTGCATACCTTAATCTCTCACCTCGTCGCAAAGAAAGGAAAACATAATCCCGGCCCGGTGCGTCACTTTTAGGCGTAGCTCAGATGACAGCTTTTGTATCGGAGTTCAAGTACTAGACTTTGTATCGGAGGTTGCATTTTTTTTTAAAATTTATTTCAGCCATTTTAGCGATTGCGTTTAGTGAGAGTAGATGTTCTTGTTGACTACGAAGTCATCTGTAGCGACTTTGTCAATCCGAAGGTGATATGTCAGCTCAGTCTCTCAGAAGCGTGTTCATATTGATGAGTGTATGTTCGTATGTTTGAGCGATTGGGCATATATACCCCGTTCAAAAAACTTATGCTTATTATCGGTGGGATTGGCCCAACTGACCAGCTCAATTTATTTTCTGGGCTATTGGCCCAACCGACCAGCTCAGACTATCTTTCTGGGCTATCGGCCCAACCTGCACACTGCGTCAAGTCACAAGCTCTCACTTTGGAACCCGTCAAAAGAAAAAAAAACTCTCACTTTGGATCCTTTCACTGCCTCAACAAAAGAAATAGTACTCTACTTTGGGTCCTTTCAGCCACAACTTGTCATTTCCCGCAAAACAAAAAAAGAGAGAGGCACAACACAAGCTCTCATGAACTTACTGCGAGCCTGCCTGCAAAGAAGTCACTGCGCCAACAACACCTTGTCCAAAAATTCAATTTTCCCTCCTTTTGGTGCGTACTGTGCGTCTGTGTGCGGTAAGTTGCTCTGTCACCCTGGCAGTTTGGCACCACCACGCCCTGCGCCGCGCCTCGTGTGGCAAGCGCGGCAGTGGACAATGGCCATGGCTGTCAGGCAGGAGCAAAATGCAGCTCCGCCTGGTGCAGTGCGGACAATCACGTTTCACAAGCTGGTGCAACTGCAACTGCAAGCAGGGCAAGCAACGTGGTCGTCTCATCTCTCGGTTTCAGCGCCGGGATGTAGTACTACCGGGCGGGCATGGCGAGGTCGAAATGATGGGGCGGCAAAGAAAGAAAAGAAACTACCCCAGCTAGCTAGTAGCTGGCAGCTAGCTAGGCCTTCTCCGGCCGGCCACGCGCCGGGGTCGGTACGGCGGCGAGCAGGCAGCCGATCGGCCCAGCTCCGGTCAACTCAGCGGCCGTCTCCGTCGTGAACCATCAGATCAATGCCATCTCGGGAGAGATGTACAGTAGTAGCACACCTTTCCTTCCTTCCGGCGCACGTACTACGGCCCTCACGCTTGCACAGTAGGCCTACGCTTCTGCTCGCAGTAGGTTCAGATTGAACCGTGGCTCTGCCTGCACCACTCATCAGATAATTAGGTTAACGGGCAACTGAACTGATGCTGGTCTACGCTTGACCGCCGGCGATAGCGCTGCCGCGACCTGCTCAAACATACCGCTCGGATTTTCAAAATTTCCACATAAATGGAATGTCAGGCGGTCACTGTGGAGAAGTTGCAGGTTTTTGAAAAATGATGTGCTACGAGCCTACTGGTGCAAGCATCAGCCGCTCCTGTGTTCGATCCTGTCGCGTTGAGCTGTGCGTCCATCACTCCTTGGAACTTTCAGCTGCCTGCCCTGCCCTGCCCTGCCTACTGGTAATAAATTTGTAGTAGTGGTAGCAACAGAAAGGGCCCCCGGCTCCCCAATGAGGAGGTCTGGCTGGCACGACTCACAGGCTTCATGGCCATGGCTTCGGTCTGTGTACCGCAAAAGTTAACCAGAGGGTCGTAGGGCCGGCGCCCAGCAGTGCCATCATTCATTCGCAAGCCAATGGAGCAAGCAGCCATGGAGCCACTGTGCTGTGCATCCAGCTGGGCGGGAGAGAAGGTGGCTCTTGCCCGGTTCCTGTTGACTGACGAGAGATTTGGGGGCCTCCACCACCATTGGCAGTGATACGACTGCGGCGCTGCTGCCTTTGGAGGTGTAAACTTCAGATCAAGAGTGTAAACTTGAGGGAAGGCTGGGTGAAAGTTTGTGAACTTGCAAGCAGTGCACGCGCTGGCTCGGCATTGAATCTTCTCCATGGGAAGCATCAGGGCAAAACTTGCAGTGCACGGGCACGCACGCCTGTGATGTGCGCTGTCTGCCGCCTGCAACCCGGCACAGCCCGGCGGTGCTTTCCTCGAGTTTTATAGGCGCCATTTACCGATGCCTGCTCTGCGCCGCGCACATCTGCGCGTCTCTCAGGTGCCATCCAATCCAACAAAGTTGACCCGCCATAGTGTTTCAGTGCGGACAATGACATGATGGCATTGGTATCGCTGGTGGAGGTGATACAACTGCGAGCAACTCCAGCGCGCCCCACGGATCCGCGCTTGCCCAATCCGCGGATGTATATCCAAACAAATTACGCCTATTCCATGTCTGTCTGTACGCATTTGGCGCAAATTTAGGCCTGATTTACATTCACAAGGACGGGAGATGGACGCGTGTCGCGTCCTCTCAGTGTCCGCCTCGGGCCGCTTGTCAGTAAACCAACCACCACGGCGGTCGTAGTCAATGCCACCCACCCATCTCGGGCACGCACGACTGAAAGCGTCATAGTCCACGTCTTTTTAGAATGTCAAGGGGGGTGGGGGGGGGGGGGGTTGTCATCCACTTTTCCTTCCGTACTACCGTCTAGATCTGGCCGTGCGTGCTCCTTTGCCGGACGACACAAACCCTAGCCATGTCGTTACCATCGAATTCTTCAGCAAGGGCAAAGGCAAGCATGACCATGAGGCCGGCTCATCGCAAGACCCAGCCAGATTCACGTTGCTGCGCGGGAGGGGGGGGGGGACGACGACCGCCGGCTATGCATTTGGGAATATGCCCTAGAGGCAATAATAAGTTAGTTATTATCATATTTGCCTGTTCATTATAATTGTTATATTCACACATGTATTACAGTTTCCGGTTAATACAATTATAGCATGAACAACAAACAATTATCATGAACAAAGAAATATAATAATAACTATTTTATTATTGCTTCTAGGGCATATTTCCAACAGTCTCCCACTTGCGCTAGAGTCAATAATCTAGTTACATTGTGATGAATCGAACACTTATAGAGTTCTGGTGTTGATCATGTTTTGCTCGTGGAAGAGGTTTAGTCAACGGATCTGCGATATTCAGATCTGTATGCACATTACAAATATCTATGTCTCCATCTTGAACATTTTCACGAATGAAGTTGAAGCGACGCTTGATATGAATGGTTTTCTTGTGAAACCTGGGCTCCTTGGCAAGGGCAATAGCTCCAGTATTGTCACAGAAGAGAGTCATCGGGCCCGACGCATTGGAAATAACTCCTAGGTCGGTAATGAACTTCTTCATCCAGATTGCTTCATGTGCTGCCTCCGAGGCTGCCATGTACTCCGCTTCACATGTAGATCCCGCCACGACGCTTTGCTTGCAACTGCACCAGCTGGCTGCCCCACCATTCAACATATACATGTATCCGGTTTGTGACTTGGAGTCATCCAGATTTGTGTTAATGCTAGCATCGACGTAACCCTTTATGACGAGCTCTTCGTCACCTCCATAAACGAGAAACATATCCTTAGTCCTTTTCAGGTATTTTGGGATATTTTTGACCGTTATCCAGTGTTCCATGCCGGGATTTCTTTGGTACCTCCCTACCAAACTTACGGTAAGGTTCACATCAGGTCTGGTACACAGCATGACATACATAATAGACCCTATGGCTGAGGCATAAGGGCATTAAGCCGTGCTCAATTTCACACCTTGCAAAACAGGCAAGAACCCCTTCTTGGACTGATCCATATTGAACTTCTTCAATATCTTATCAAGGTATGTGCTTTGTGAAAGACCGATGAGGCGTCTCGATCTATCTCTATAGATCTTGATGCCTAATATGTAAGCAACTTATCCAAGGTCCTTCATTGAAAAACACTTATTCAAGTAGGCCTTTATGCTTTCCAAAAGTTCTATATCATTTCCCATCAATAGTATGTCATCCACATATAATATGAGAAAAGCTACAGAGCTCCCACTCACTTTCTTGTAAACACAGGCTTCTCCATAAGTCTGCATAAACTCAAACGCTTTAATCATTTCATCAAAGCGAATGTTCCAACTCCGAGATGCTTTCACCAGCCCATAGATGGAGTGCTGGAACTTGCACATCTTGTCAGCATTCTTAGGATCAACAAAACCTTCTGTCTGCATCATATACAATTCTTTCTTAAGGAAACCATTAAGGAATGCCGTTTTGACGTCCATTTGCCATATCTCATAATCATAGAATGCGGCAACTGCTAACATGATTCGGACGGACTTCAGCTTCGCTACGGGTGAGAAGGTCTCATCGTAGTCAATCCCTTGAACTTGCCGATAACCCTTAGCGACAAGCCGAGCCTTATAGATGGTCACATTACCATCCGCGTCAGTCTTCTTCTTAAAGATCCATTTATTTTCTATGGCTCGCCGATCATCGGGCAAGTCTGTCAAAGTCCATACTTTGTTTTTATACATGGATCCTATCTCGGATTTCATGGCTTCAAGCATTTGTTGGAATCCGGGCCCGCCATCGCTTCTTCATAGTTCGAAGGTTCACCGTTGTCCAACAACATGATTTCCAGGACAGGGTTGCCGTACCACTCTGGTGCGGAACGCGCCCTTGTGGACCTATGAAGTTCAGTAGTAACTTGATCTGAAGTTCCTTGATCATCATCATTAACTTCCTCTCTAGTCGGTGCAGGCACCACAAAAACATCTTCCTGAGCTGCGCTACTTTCCGGATCAAGAGGCAGTACTTCATCAAGTGCTACTTTCCTCCCACTTACTTCTTTCGAGAGAAACTCTTTATTCAGAAAGGATCCGTTCTTGGCAACAAAGATCTTGCCTTCGGATCTGAGGTAGAAGGTATACCCAATGGTTTCCTTAGGGTATCCTATGAAGACACATTTTTCCGACTTGGGTTCGAGCTTTTCAGGTTGAAGTTTCTTGACATAAGCATCGCATCCCCAAACTTTTAGAAACGACAGCTTAGGTTTCTTTCCAAACCATAATTCATACGGTGTCGTCTCAACGGATTTAGACGGTGCCCTATTTAAAGTGAATGTGGCTGTCTCTAAAGCATAACCTCAAAATGATAGCGGTAAATCGGTAAGAGACATCATAGATCGCACCATATCCAATAGAGTGCGACTACGACGTTCGTACACACCATTACGTTGAGGTGTTCCAGGCGGTGTGAGTTGTGAAACAATTTCACATTTCCTTAAGTTCGTACCAAACTCGTGGCTCAAATATTCTCCTCCATGATCTGATCGTAAGAACTTTATTTTCCTGTCACGTTGATTCTCCATCCCACTCTGAAATTCCTTGAACTTTTCAAAGGTATCAGACTTGTGTTTCATTAAGTAGACATACCCATATCTACTTAAGTCATTAGTGAGGGTGAGAACATAGCGATAGCCACCGCGAGCTTCAACGCTCATTGGACCGCACGCATCAGTATGTATTATTTCCAACAAGTTGGTTGCTCGCTCCATTGTTCCGGAGAACGGAGTCTTGGTTGTCTTGCCCATGAGGCATGGTTCGCACATGTCAAATGATTCATAATCAAGAGACTCCAAAAGTCCATCTGCATGGAGTTTCTTCATGTGTTTGACACCAATGTGACCAAGGCGGCAGTGCCACAAGTATGTGGGACTATCATTATTAACCTTACATCTTTTGGTATTCACACTATGAATATGTGTAAAATCACGTTCGAGGTTCAATAAGAATAAACCATTGACCAGCGGGGCATGAACATAAAACATATCTCTCATATAAATAGAACAACCATTATTCTCGGATTTAAATGAGTATCCATCTCACATTAAACGAGATTCAGATACAATGTTCATGCTCAAAGCTGGCACTAAATAACAATTATTGAGGTTTAAAACTAGGGCATTTGCATTTCTGTCCCTAACTCGAACCACCTAATCAGATATACCCCTAATTCGAAAGCCTGCTCAAAAATGCCCCTCCGCCGTTAGGTTCCCTTACAGAAATGTCCTTCCGTGCCGTTACCGTCCGGTCAAAGAGCTTTGACCGCTATCTGGCCGTTTCTTTGACATTTTTGCCCCTGTGTCCATGTGCCACTTACTGGTGGGTCCCACTCTCAAAAAATAAAATTAAAAACACTTTCTCTCACCCTCTCTCTCTCACACACACACACTTACATGTGGGGCCAGTCTAAAAAAAGAAAAGGAAAAAAGGACTGTGGATTGGGTCGACGGTGGCCGGCGGCGACCAAATCCTGCGGTGGAGGCACGCCGGGATGCTGCGAGGAGGACGGCTGAGGGAACCAGGCTATAGGCGTGGCTCTACCGCGTCCAGCGATGTGGTCGTCAGACCATATGGTCGCCGGAGCAAACGGCGGCGGCCATTCCCGCGGGGGCTCCGGGCGACGCAAGTGAGGCAGCAACCATGCGAGCGGTAGAGAGAGGGGAACGATTTGTGTGACAATAGGGAGCACACTTGGAGCACGACGGCGACGCCGCTGGGGCTCGGGAGTGACCGAAGCGTTGACTTCGACGATGGCGGACATGGAAGAGCTCGAAGCTCATGGGGAAGACGACCCGACGTCATGGAGCTTGCTATGGAGGACTCCCAAGTCTTCTGTGGTGCATAAGTATGCCATAGGAGCCGCCGGGATCGGCCGACATGCTTCAACGGAGTCGAATCGAAGGCGGGGGTCCGAGCTCAGAGGCGGGGAAGATGCGTTGTGGCGCTCTGTGCTGGATATCTTTGGTCAAAATCGTCAGCTGGTTGGACAAGGTCATGACATATGAGCTTCCTGGCGAGGTAGCGGCGCTTCAAGTTGCCGTTGGCCACGTCCTTGACTGACGCCGGCGACGGGGCACTCGCTGGCGTGCTTGCGGGAGAGGGCGGGAGAGGAACGAGGGCGGGCGGCGGAGAGAGCATGAGGTACAGAGGACTACGGCGTCAGGGGAGGCCAGCGACAGAGGCGGTGGCTGTTCAATACTCTCGCCGGAGTTGAGAGGTAGTGGTCGTCGGCCCGTCGTTCGCCAGGGGGGCGGGGAGAGAGAGGTGAGAGAGATAGTGTTTCCTTTTTCTTTTTCTATAAATGAGGGGGCCCACATGTAAGTGTGTGTGAGAGAGAGGGGGTGAGAGAAAGTGTTTTTCATTTTATTTATGTTTTGACCGGGTCCCACGTGTAAGTGGCACATGGAGGCAGGGGCAAAATGTCCAATAAACGCCCAGTAGACGGTCAAACCCCTTTGACCAGACGGAAACGGGACGGAAGGGCATTTCTGTAAGGGCACCTAACGGCGGAGGGGCATTTTTGAGCAAGCTTTTGAATTAGGGGCAAATGTGAGTAGTGGGTTCGAGTTAGGGACACAGATGTAAAAGACCCTTAAAACTAATCCCGTAGGTAAATGTAGAGGTAGCGTGCCGACGGCGATCACATTGACCTTAGAACCATTCCCGACGCGCATCGTCACCTCGTCCTTTGCCAGTCTCCGCTTATTCTGCAGCTCCTGCTTTGAGTTACAAATATGAGCAACCGCACCGGTATCAAATACCCAGGAGCTACTATGAGTATTGGTAAGGTACACATCAATAACATGTATATCACATATACCTTTGGTGTTGCTGGCCTTCTTATCCGCTAAGTACTTGGGGCGGTTCCGCTTCCAGTGACCATTTCCCTTGCAATAAAAGCACTAAGTCTCGGGCTTGGGTCCATTGTTTGGCTTCTTCCCAGCAACTGATTTACCGAGCGCGGCAACTCCCTTGCCGTCCTTCTTAAAGTTCTTTTTACCTTGCCTTTCTTGAAACTAGTGGTCTTATTCACCATCAACACTTGATGTTCCTTTTTGATTTCCACCTCCGCTGATTTCAGCATTGAATATAACTCAGGAATGGACTTCTCCATCCCTTGCATATTGTAGTTCATCACAAAGCTCTTGTAGCTAGGTGGGAGCGACTGGGAGGATCTTGTCAATGACCGAGTCATCTGGAAGATTAACTCCCAGCTGAGACAAACGGTTGTGCAACCCAAACATAGTGAGTATATGCTCACTGACAGAACTATTTTCCTCCATCTTACAACTGTAGAACTTGTCGGAGACTTCATATCTCTCGACCCGGGCATGAGCTTGGAAAACCATTTTCAACTCTTGGAACATCTCATATGCTCCATGCCGCTCAAAACGCTTTTGGAGCCCCGGTTCTAAGTTGTAAAGCATGCCGCACTGAACCAGTGAGTAATCATCACTACGCGACTGCCAGGCGTTCATAACGTCTTGAGTTGCTGGGAAAATGGGTGCTTCACCTAGCGGTGCTTTAAGGACATATGATTTCTTGGTAGCTATGAGGATGATCCTCAAGTTTCGGACCGAGTCCGTATAGTTGCTACCATCATCTTTCAGCTTGGTTTTCTCTAGGAATGCGTTGAAGTTGAGGGCAACATTAGCGTGGGCCATTTGATCTACAAGACATATTGCAAAGATATTTTAGACTATGTTCATGATAACTAAGTTCATCTAATCAAATTATTTAATGAACTCCCACTCAGATAGACATCCCTCTAGTCATCTAAGTGATACATGATTCGAGTCAACTAGGCCATGTCCGATCATCACGTGAGACACACTAGTCATCATCGGTGAACATCTCCATGTTGATCGTATCTTCTATACGACTCATGTTCGAACTTTCGGTCTCTTGTGTTCCGAGGCCATGTCTGTACATGATAGGCTCGTCAAGTCAACCTAAGTGTTTTGCATGTGTAAATCTGACTTACACCCGTTGTATGTGATCGTTAGAATCTATCACACCCAATCATCACGTGGTGCTTCGAAACAACGAACTTTCGCAACGATGCACAGTTAGGTGGAACACTTTCTTGAAATTTTTAATCAGGGATCAACTTATTTATGCTACCATCGTTCTAAGCAAATAAGATGTAAACATGACAAACATCACATGCAAATCATAAAGTGACATGATATGGCCAATATCATCGTGCGCCTTTGATCTCCATCTTTGAGGCGCGACATGGTCACCTTCGTCACCGGCATGACACCATGATCTCCATCATCGTGTCTTTATGAAGTTGTCTCACCAACTATTACTTCTACTACTATGGCTAACGGTTAGCAATAAAGTAAAGTAATTACATGGCGCTTTTCAATGACACGTAGGTCATACAATAAATTAAGACAACTCCTATGGCTCCTACCGGTTGTCGTACTCATCGACATGCAAGTCGTGATTCCTATTAGAAGAACATGATCAATCTCATACATTACATATATCATTCATCACATTCTTTTGGCCATATCACATCACATAGCATACCCTGCAAAAACAAGTTAGACGTCCTCTAATTATTGTTGCATGTTTTACGTGGCTGCTATGGGTTTCTAGCAAGAACGTTTCTTACCTACGCAAAAGCCACAACGGTGATATGCCAACTGCTATTTATCCTTCATAAGGACCCTTTTCATCGAATCCGATTCGAGTAAAGTGGGATAGACAGACACCCGCTGGCCACCTTATGCAATAAGTGCATGTCAGTCGGTGGAACCCGTCTCACGTAAGCGTATGTGTAAGATCAGTCCAGGCCGCTTCATCCCACAATACCGCCGAAACAAGAAAGGACTAGTAACGGTAAGCAAATTGAACAAACCAACACCCACAACTACTTGTGTTCTACTCGTGCATAGAATCTACGCATAGACCTAGCTCATGATGCCACTATAGGGGAACGTAGCAATAATTCAAAATTTTCCTACGTACCACCAAGATCAATCTAGGAGATTCTAGCAACAAGAGAGAGAGAGAGAGAGAGGATGTGCATCTTCATACCTTTGAAGATCGCTAAGCGGAAGCGTTACTAGAACGCGGATGATGGAGTCATACTCGCGACGATTCAAATCGCGGAAGATCCGATCTAACACCGAATGGACGGTGCCTCCGCGTTCAACACACATACAGCCCGGGGATGTCTCCTCCTTCTTGATCCAGCAAGGCAAGATGATAAGTTGAGGGAGAGCTCCGGCAGCACGACGGCATGGTGGTGGAGCTTGCAGTTCTCTGGCAGGGCTTCGCCAAGCACTATGGAGGAGGAGGAGGTGTTGGAGAGGGGAAGGGTTGCGCCAGGGGAGGGGTGCGGCAGCCCTCCCACCTCCCCACTATTTATAGGGGCAAGGGAGAGGGGGGCCAGCCCCCTCCAGATGGATCTAGAGGGGGCGGCCAAGGGGGGAGGCTTGCCCCCCAAGCCAAGGGGGGCGCCCCCTTTAGGGTTTCCCCCAAACCCTAGGCGCATGGGCCCTAGGAGGAGTTGGTGCCCAGCCCACCTAGGGGCTGGTTCACCTCCATATTCAGCCCATAGGGCCCTCCTGGGCAGGTGGACCCTCTCGGTGGACCCTCGGAACCCCTTCGGTGGTCCCGGTACAATACCGGTAAACCCCCGAACACTTCCGGCGACCGAATAAGGACTTCCCATATATAAATATTCATTATCGGACCATTATGAAACTCCTCGTGATGTACGGGATCTCATCCGAGACTCTGAACAACATTCGGTAACCACATACTATTTCCCATAACAACTCTAGCGTCACCGAACCTTAAGTGTGTAGACCCTACGGGTTCGGGAATCATGCAGACATGACCGAGACATCTCTCCGGCCAATAACCAACAACGGGATCTGGATACCCATGTTGGTTCCCACAAATTCCACGATTATCTCATCGGATGAACCACGATGTCGGGGATTCAATCAATCCCGTATACAATTCCCTTTGTCAACCGGTATGTTACTTGCCGAAGATTCGATTGTCGGTATCCCAATACCTAGTTCAATCTCGTTACTGGCAAGTCTCTTTACTCGTTCTGTAATGCATGATCTCGTGACCAACTCCTTAGTCACATTGAGCTCATTATGATGATGCATTACCGAGTGGGCCCAGAGATACCTCTCCGTCATATGGAGTGACAGATCCCAGTCTCGATTCGTGCCAACTCAATAGACACTTTCGGAGATACCTGTAGTGTACCTTTATAGCCACCCAGTTATGTTGTGACGTTTGGAACACCCAAAGCATTCCCACGGTATCTGGGAGTTGCACAATCTCATGGTGTAAGGAAATGATACTTGACATTAGAAAAGCTCTTAGCAAACGAACTACACGATCTTGTGCTATGCTTAGGATTGGGTCTTGTCCATCACATTGTTCTCCTAATGATGTGATCCCGTTATCAATGACATCTAATGTCCATGGTCAGGAAACCATAACCATCTATTGATCAACGAGCTAGTCAACTAGAGGCTCACTAGGGACATATTGTGGTCTATATATTCACACATGTATTACGGTTTCCGGTTAATACAATTATAGCATGAACATTAGACAATTATCATGAACAAGTAAATATAATAATAACCATTTTATTATTGCCTCTAGGGCATACTTCCAACATTATTCTGCGGCGATGGTAACCTCACACCAAAGCCGAACCAGTGAACCCTTGTACTCCTCTCCGCGTGGGCATCCAGTGTCACGTTGTAAGAGTACGTAATGGGCCTAATGGGCCCATTAGTCTTAGGGTTAATTAGAGGTAAGGGTCGTTTGCTTAGGGGTCAAGTAAGCCTTGCTTGAGAGTCAAGTAAACCTCTCTATATAAAGAGAGGAGATGTATCAATCTAATCAAGCAAGAATTAAGAAGGAAATCCCTTCCCTCTTGCCCGACCGTGGGCATAAAGGCCCCCGGCCGGCCCTCTCACGCCCTCCGTCTAGTAGCGCCATAACAATTTGGTATCAGCTAGCTTTGGTTCGATCATGTCTTCACCGCCGCTGAGGGAGTCCCGGATTAGGGGGTGTCCGGATGACCGGACTATGACCTTTGGCCGGACTCCTGGACTATGAAGATATAAGATTGAAGACTTCGTCCCGTGTCCAGATAGGACTTTCCTAGGCGTGGAAGGCAAGCTTGGCGATACGATATGTAGATCTCCTCCAATTGTAACCGACTCTATGTAACCCTAGCCCTCTCCGGTGTCTATATAAACCGGAGAGTTTTAGTCCATAGGACGAACAACAATCATACCATAGGCTAGCTTCTAGGGTTTAGCCTCTCTGATCTCGTGGTAGATCAACTCTTGTACTACCCATATCATCAATATTAATCAAGCAGGAGTAGGGTTTTACCTCCATCGAGAGGGCCCGAACCAGGGTAAAAACATCGTGTCCCTTGTCTCCTGTTACCATCCACCTAGACGCATAGTTCGGGACCCCCTACCTGAGATTCGCCGGTTTTGACACCGACATTGGTGCTTTCATTGAGAGTTCCTCTGTGTCGTCGCCTTTAGGCCCGATGGCTTCTTAGATCATCAACCACGACACGGTCCAGGGTGAGACTTTTCTCCTCGGACAGATCTTCGTATTCGGCGGCTTTGCACTGCGGGCCAATTCACTTGGCCATCTGGAGCAGATCGAAAGCTACGCCCCTGGCCATCAGGTCAGATTTGGAAGTTTAAACTACACGGCTGAAATCCGCGGAGACTTGATCTTCGACGGATTCGAGCCACAGCCGAGCGCGCTGCACTGTCACGATGGGCATGATCTAGCTCTGCCGCCGGACAGTGCCCAGAGCGCCGCTCAGGTGTCTGCTCTGACCCTTAGCTCGGAGCCGATTGCGCCGGTCGAGGACGGGTGGCTAGACGCCGCCTCGGGGGCTGCAATCTCTACGGCGATCGAGCCGAACACCAATCTTGTCCTTCGCGGAGCTCGTGACTCCCAGGTGCCAGACTCCTTTCCAGACTCCGAATAATACGCACCCCTCCCGATCGAACCCAATTCGGCTCCGATCATGGAGTTCACCGCTGCGGACATCTTTCAACACTCGCCCTTTGGCGATATCCTGAATTCACTAAAGTCTCTCTCTTTATCAGGAGAGCCCTGGCCGGACTATGGTCAGCAAGGTTGGGATGCGGACGACGAAGAAATTTGAAACCCACCCACCACCCACTTCGTAGCCACTGTCGACGATTTAACCGACATGCTCGACTTCGACTCTG